>NC_084529.1:32099048-32251548 GCF_024500275.1 Phycodurus eques
CTTTAAACTTCTCTGAGCTTTCGAGTTGGAGGAAGAGCACTTCGAGGTGTATTTCAGGCTGAGCAGGGAGTTCGAAAGCCTCCTGCGGAGACGTCTCCGTACATTACTTTTCTATCGCCCCAAGGTTCAGGACACCGCAATTATTACGTCTTCCTCGACAACTCTGCCAAAATAGCCCACAGAATTCACTCCGCCAGGCTCTCTCCCATTGGAGCAGCTTTTTAACATCACAGCGTCAAAGCTCCAGAATAGAACTATTCTATCCGATGACGCGACGCTGGGCATCAGACGCCTTCTGCGTTGACGCGATGCTCAGGGTCACGTCAAAACGCACTGACGTCACTTCGACGCACACGCACGCAATGAATGGGAAGGTTGAGGGCGTCAGATGCGTTGGCCAAGTGCGTGTGAAAAGGCTTTGAGTCTGGTTGGAATGGCCACTTAAATAGAAGTACAACAGACCAAGAATTTGGAAAATGTGATTCGGAGTTCCGGAGAAATTGAGTTTTTGTGTCGCAACAAATTGCCTTTTTGGGGAATAGCTATAAAAAAATCTGGTCCAAAAAACACCTTCAAATTACAGTCAAACATTCGTCAACATGCTCCTCAGGGAACCGCTGACAAATTTCTATCAAAAATATCCACTAACAAGCTCACACAAGCTGAAATTCAAAAGGGCTCTCCGAGTCGACGCTTCGAAATGGCTGTGACGTATCCGCCACAGTCTCTCTGTTGTGTGCTACATCTGTGAAAGGAAAAGGGTACGGCTCGACGGTCACGCGTTACGCCGCGTATCTGCCGAGACCGAAAAACCGAAGAGCTTTGGGTGTTAGGAGGCCACGCGGGAGCATTCGTATCGGCGGCCTGAGCGCTGCAGCAGTGTAGCACATTCGCAATGCCGGTGATATCCGGGGGTCGGCCTCCCTGGTTACCTTCACAGCAGGCGGTTTCCATGTCACTGCTGTTAACGGCCCCACTGGGGTTCATATCACTTATAGTTGGAGGAGTGAGCGCGGACAACAGGAGGGGAGGGGGAAGGGATGCCTGTTTGTTGTGAAAGAAGTCCTCCATTACTGTGCTTTGGTTCTTTCTCCCCCACCACGTCCTCTTCAGTTCACACGTGGCTCCCGCTACAATCGTCACCTGACAACACCTCCGCATCGAAGCGCATGACAAAGATGCATGCATGCACATCACATAAAACTATACACCGAGAAGTGTTTCTCGCTTCCATCCTCAGGACAGGACGTTCCTTGATCAAGAGTGAAGCATCTTTATTGTGTAGCTGCTTATAGACAGTGACTCTGCTTAAAACAAGAACTTGCCTGATTAGTCCATTTGACTTTGCAACCTATCTGTAAAAGTAACTTCCATACAGTATCTCTGGGGTAAGCATAGCGTCAGCATATCTATGTGTCGAACACCATTTGCTCATGAAAACCGTCACAAAGAGAATGAAGGGAGTTGATATTGGGGTGCGTCAATAGCCCTTTTTACAGTGCCCGTCAAAGGAGTCTTTTTCCTGCGTCGCTCTTCTATGTGAACGGCTCTGACGTGGAATCGACAATTTCCTGGCTTTGGAGGTGGGATGGGAACCGTATCAAAGGCGGGACAACGCGTTTGTGTGAGGGAATGCTGAAAAGCCGTAATTGGGGTGTGAAGTTTAGCACCCGGCACTAATGTCGCCAACCTGTTGCAGCCAAGTATTGTGTACTTCGCAACCGGCACCGCCGCTGCTGACTTTGGGCCCCGTGTTTCACTGTATCCGCAAAGGTGGGGTTTTTTTGGTTTTTAAAAAAATCATTTGAACATTTCCTTCACATGGAGTGTGGTCTTTTGGGAGCCCGAAAACTACTTTTTTTCCCTCCTCTTTTTTGAAAAAAAAATAAAATAAAATCAGATTCCCAGAGCGGATAGACCTCAAAACGCTGCCCCTAACGTTTCAGTCACGTCATTTTACTTTGCTGAGCCCAATTCAAATACCACACAGTTGTACGTCTTCGCCGTATCATCTCAGAGCAAAACACCCTGCTGAAGTTGCCTCCATGGGGCCTTGTCAATTGACATATTGTAGCTGGAGTGCTTGTGGGGTGATAATTAAACCTTTGATGAAGAAGGTAACCAATTCCTTGGTTACGTGGACAGTGGAAAAACTGCCGCCCAATTAACTAACTTGAAGACAACGGATTGAGAGAGATTATTTGAGCGGCATCAGGAGATACTCGTGGACGCACGATGACCATCGGTCCGATAATTATCGAGCCGATATTGGGAGGAAGGGGGGGGAAAATAAATAAATAAATAAATGAGAAAAATCACACCGCTAAAATAAATACAGAAACAAACAAAGAAACTAGACCGATAACAAGAGCAGTCATCCGCCGTGGTGTTTGATAAGCGCATTCAAAATATTCTAGTTAAACAAAGGTTTAAGAGCTATTACGCCTGTCACGATAATTACTATATTGACTTATTGTTTGATCCTTTTTTGTTGTTTGTAATGAGCCGGCGCGCGGCGCACTTCGCGAGCCGACAGATTCGGGCGGCGACGTAGATGGTGCGTAGAACCAACGGGCACGCTGGTACGTCATCACAGCATGCGACTAAAACGGACCAATCGCGAGAGAGGATCTCCGCGGCGACTATTTTTGTTGGGTGCGCGGCAAGCTACGCGGACGTGCCGCGCGGGGCAATCCGTCGGTCACGTGATGCAATGCGGGCGTTGTCGGCCGCGGGGGTATAAAGAGGCTTTTACGTCCCTCTTATCTCTGCATTACAAGCGGCCCCAGAGACAAGTATCTTTGCAACATTTAAGGGAAGTCGCCCCCAGACTGGAGACAGAGAGCAGGAACCATGGGGAGCTGCAACAATAGGGCTGGCTGAGACGAACCCTAGTGTATGTGCCCCTCTACCTCCCCCATGTGAAACCATCTGACGCATGTACTGCCGCCCTCACTTGTCAGTCACAACTGGGGGAGGGGCTGCGGCCTTTTAGCAAGCCCCCCCACCCGCCACCACTTTGTTGCATACAAGAGACAGTATTAAAGACATGCAAACTGTTTTTTTGTTTTTTTATCTTTCAGGTGTACTCACAGTGTGTGAAACTTTTTCTAAACTTTATGAGTAGCATTATGTGGAAAGCAGAGTGTCAGAAGTAGGTGACTCACAGGCGATCACACGAGGTGAGCTGGGATGTGTCAGTGGGTGGGATTGTTGGGGGGGGAAGGGATGTCAAGATGAGTGAACTGCCTTGAGAATAGGTAATTGTTGCGGTGCAGGGGGGTCTTCATGTCACTGTCAAGTGGCAGCGAGAAAAAGGAATATTGCAGTTTCATATTTGACGTATTTCTTGTGGCCACCGAACAATTATATTACTGTTAGAAGTAAATATTTCAATTCCTTATTAAAAGGTATGTGACAAAGGAACTTTTCTCTAAATGGTGCAAACAAAATTGGGTGGCAACAAACCACAAAGAAAGCATTCTTGTTTTCGGCTTAAAGAATATAAACATGGTGTCATCAGACAGTGAAACAGTGCTGATAAATGTGGCAAAATTGGCATTTGCAAATCATTTCAATGACAATCAGGGCAATCTATACGTCGAAATTACACCAACAAATATCCCAGTGCACTTTATAGATTTATCGAGCGGATTACTCTCCTTCGTCAATAAATTGTCATCCATTTACACACTATCTGCTGTTTCTTAACCATAATGCCGTTAAAGAGTCTTACCCGATTCGCAATTTGCCGGATGGATTCGATCAAGGTGGAATCGCTGTCTCACTGTACCAGAACTGTCACAATTCGTTTGCGACCATTTCACTTGCAAATAGTCCAAGACCGCCAGGACACGGGTCAGTTGGCGCTTGTCTGCTCCCAGAGTCAGAATATTGTGTTGTACTGGACTGCGCGCCCTTGCAAATCATCAAGAAACTTAACGACAGTTAGACCACAAGGCCTTAAAGTGAAATGCGGCAGCTATATGCCAATCAAAAATTGGAATTGTCCAAGCGAGGGAGCGCACCCATCCATCCATTTTACAGAACCCTTAAAAGTGTTATTGTCCCTCCCCGATGCTAATCCATTTGCCTTGCAGACAACAGAAACAAAGACCTACTCACAGGCAGCTTGTTACCAAATCTAATCGGACCAAACTATACACAATCAGAGGGCTTCAAGAACAAAAAATAAAGAAAAGAAACTCGAGA
Organism: Phycodurus eques; assembly: GCF_024500275.1. Lineage (NCBI taxonomy): Eukaryota > Metazoa > Chordata > Actinopteri > Syngnathiformes > Syngnathidae > Phycodurus > Phycodurus eques. The sequence goes on from NC_084529.1 coordinate 32,103,261, forward strand.
AGCGCTGCAAGAAGCAGCAGCTTGCACCCAATCAGAGTGAAAAGCCTCCACCTTTCAGGGGGAACGAAAAGAAAAAATGCCCACCATCTGGGGTTTAGTCATGGTAATGCCGGGGACGGGAGCTCAGCGATGGGGAAAGTGTTAAGGGCCCATGTCACGAGACTCCAGTTGGCGACCTAGTGGCGGAGACGTCTTCATGGCGTCTCTTGGAGACGAGCAGTGTCGCCGAGGAGTCTCGCTGAAATCTGAGACCTTTTGGAGACTCCTCGATACACATGAAAGAGAAAATTGTCACCAAACTGCGAGCAGTCAATCGTTACCAATATTTAAAGGGCTCATTCTAACTCTGCTCACTTCGACCTCTAAAAATATCATAAAGATCGATTTTACAGAACGCTCGTGTCTTCCTGTATACAAAAAGCTCACTCAACGTCACTTTAATGTCACAAAACTGCGAGCAATCGTTACCAACTTTATATGGACATCTGTATGAACTGAGATATTTGAAAGAAACTCAGTGTACAGTACACAAGTATATACAGTAAATGAACAAGTCATTTAAATCGACACATTGCTCCATCTTGTGATCGATTATCTTTTTCTTTTTCTTTTTTTTATACACACACACTGCAGATAGGCCTATATCGATGAATTATTGATGAATTGTCACATTGTCTGTAGACATCTCCAGACATTTTCCTGGTGAGAGCGCAAGTAGTATTCTGGTCTCTCGCCTCCTGGAGGCGCCACAACTGATCACTACCGGCAGTCTTAAGAGATGTCTCCGCCAGTTAGATAGAACATTGAGCGATAGAGAAAAGGATAGGGGTAGAGGTTCTGTTCATGGCTACGGGTGTTGGGACAAGTGGTGGCAAATAGCGGACACGGTCCGAGGTGGACCGAAGCAAGCCTTCAGAGATGCACAACTGTCAAATTATAAAACTTGTGGACAGTCGAATAAAGGCATTTTACATTGTCGAACAATCTTCTACAATAACGAGCCGCCAGAGCCACAGTAAATGGTGAGAGTGCGTGCTAAGTTAGTGATTAACACATTCACTGCCATTGACGGCTTTAGAAGTCAAATATCCATGTTAACTGGGAAGGCTGGCAGTGAATGAGTTAAGAGGCTTGGCTCCTGCAGGTCAGGCCCATACGGCAGGACAACCGCAGGGAGAGAGGGCCACCACACCCAGACACGCAGTACCGACCCCCCCCCCCCCTCACTCAAGCCAGCGCCCGCTACCCCCCACAGAGTGCGGGAGGTGGACACGCCCCCAGACCAGGCAGGGACGAACCCTTGCCGCCCCAGCGCGAGAAGAGGCGGCGGCGACTGCGGCTGGACGCAAGGACCGGAGAGAAGAGGAGGAAGCAGGCCCGAGGAGCGACGGGGCCAGGGGGCCCCACCGCCCTCCGCCAGCATCTAGAACAGGGGGCCGAGGCGGACGCCAGCTGGCACCACACCGGCACCCGCGAACACGGGAGAATCTGCCAGCAATGCACACCGGGAGGACCGCCAAGGCCGGCCCCCTCCCAGAGGTTGAGAAGGAGTAAAGAAAGTCCTGCCCCCACAGACGCCGGGACCGCGAGCGCTCGGTCGAGAAGATCCGCCCCCTTGTCCTTTCATCATGCAAATCAGTCTAAAGTTTGCAAAAGAGAAATAGTAAATAAATAAACAAAAAGCAACAACAACAAAGAATACAGAAGGCAAGTTTACTTTTACGATATAGTATTGTAATTGTCAGATAGCACTCTACCCAGGCAGAGGAATCAAAGATCTAGATTTAGCATGTTGAAAAAGGGTGACCACCTGTGTAAATATGGAATTGATTTTTGTCGTTCCTCAGATATTGTTTCTAATGCAATATACTTTATGATGATTTAACCAGTGATTACTAGTAAGAGATTGTTTATTTTAATACAATTGTTTTCTTAGCGGCAGCTAACGGAACAAGTATTGATTGCGAATATTTATTTGTGAGGTCGATGATGCGCAATCTCGGGGAAGGTGGAATCCTCCAGTTCAAAACATACGAGAGTTTCTGCGTAACTCAAGTCCAAAAGCATTGAATTGGTCGCATGAAAATATTTTTAGTGCATTGCATGCATAGATTAGATGAAGAGAAGCCCATTTTATGCATAGTGTATTGAATAAAGTGCCATCTATGAAGCACTTTATATTGTGCAAGGTGAGACAGCATTTAGTGATTGGTAAGTGCATTGATTCAGTGCATGAGATTAATTTACAAACTTTTGAGAGATGATTTTTCCTTTGTGGGAGAAACTTTACCATTTCTTCACTAGCCGTAGGAGCAACGACTTCGGTCTTTTGTCCCGCAGTGGCCGAATATCATTATTTTGTGCAAGACATCGTTATGTTGTGGCTGGGCAGCCGGGAAACAAAAACTCCAAAAAATAATCATGGACCAGGCAACCAGGGCAAACACCATCCTGGTCCTCACTTTTCACCATCATATTTCCTCTCTCACTAAATGTTATCTTTATTTCCAGTGTACCACTCTTTCAATCCCCCCCCCCACACACACACACACACACACACACACACACACACACAACCGGCTTTTTCTTTTTGCAGGTCACAGCATGCCGCCTGAGGAAAGCGGCAACCAGCAACAGTGAAATATATCAGCCCAGGAACAATGTTCGACAGACTGCGTTGCGAGACCAGCCCGGTCAGCCAGTCAAGTCCGTGAGTAGCTGCGGTCACACTAGCGCAACACCGCGCACGGACTGGAATACTACACAGCCGGCCGGGCAGCAGTACAAAACACTGCTGTCTAAAATGACACATAAAAGAGGCCTCCATGTTTAGAACGGCGTGTTACGATAATTTGTTCAATTATTTCAACCATCCACAGAAAGGCCAGAATCGGCACTTATTTATTTGCTCTTCGTGTTCATAAAGTCTGACTGAACATCTCTCACAGAACAACGAGTAAAATGCTCTCTCACTTGCTTTATTCGGGTCCAAACATCTATTGGGCGTAAAACTAAGGTATTTGCAAATTGAGAAGGCATGTGTCGGCAAAACTCTCTCTGAAAGCGGTCAAGCGCACACGCCAGAGACACTCCGATCCACAATGTTGGCCTCTGCTGTCTTTGTCTGCCAAAGGAGACTTGAGATACCCAGACAGAAATGGACACAGTAGCCAAAAAGTATTTTCTGGACCACAAAGCGGGACACGTACAATGACACAATATCGACGCTACGCGCTCAGACCTAGAATGAAATCAGTCAACACCCCCTACTCCGTCACGACCAAGGACAAGAGATTTCTTCCTGCCCCCGATTTGTGGTCAATTCTAACTTTACGCCAACTGACGGGATTGCAATTGGAGCCGTCACCAGCCAACCATCAAACGAAGAATTGAAAGACGAATAACTTCCTGTTCACGTCATATTTGACCTGGTTTTTAATTTCAGCTGATTCATTTAAACTTATTTACCATTAAAACCGTGAACCCAGCTTGTTCAGGTCCAGGTAGAGTAAAGTCATCGCAAAGCGCGTCGCTTGTGACAGCGGCCGAACCAGCTTCGCCTGTTCCTGGTATGCGGCATTAAATATAGCTTTCCATGTCTGCTCATTGCAATTACTGGATACGGATACGGAATATACGATAGAACAATCAGTTTGAAAAAATATTTGATAGTGACAGCCCTAATGAAAATGTGGCTGGGATGGGGCCCCGGGGGGGCAACACCCTAACCGCTGCCAGTCCTCCATGTTAACATGGATATTTGAATTCAATAGCCGTCAATGGCAGTGAATGAGTTGAACCCTTCGAGAGATCTCTTTTAGCATCACCACTGTCATCTTTTTCAGTAGGTAAAGCCCCTTTTCTGGGTCTTTCACGCATGACTATTCATTTTGGGTGGTGCTGTTTAAAATGTCTGTTGTGTAAAAAGTGCCTAAGGTTGCTTTTCTATATATTTTTTTATATTGAGAATAATACAGTCGCTACATATTTTTTTTAAGCAATGGAGTAGAAGGTACAAAAGAAGCTGCACCCGCATCTCTTCCCTGGCTGTTAACGGCAATATGGCAACAATGGGAACGCAGAAACCAACAAAAGAAGAACGGAACGTACACATGTGCAGTCACACGCGTCTAGGGTAACGCGAAGCGGCTCACCTTCGACGCACTTGCAATTATCTCGCTTGGCATGCGTGTGAATGGTGATTATAAAATGTATTGTCTTAGTTTTACTTAACAACTTTTTTTTGGACATTCTAATTTGCCTCATGCGATGAATGAAGTAGAGCACCCATGTACAGTGGAAGTAAAAAGCATGTGAACCCTTTGGAATGTCTCCATAACTTGGTAATAAAATGTCAAATGCGGTCAGATCATCTAAATCGAGAGTAAACCGAGTCTGCTTCAACTAATACCATCAACAATGATGCTTTTTCATTGAAAATTGCCTGTAAATATTCAGAGTACAGGGAGGAAAGAATAAGAGAACTCTCGGATTAAAAAGCGGTGGACCCTCCCTCCTTTGGCAATACCCTCAACCATAAGTTTCCTGCAGTTGCAGATCAGACGTGCGCGGTGATCGAGAGGAATTTTGGACCACTTGACAAAAACGTTGCAGTTCGACATTCCTGGGATGTCCGCTGTGAATAGCGCTCCCTCTCCTCTGAATATTTACGTTACTTTCCCAAAAAAGTCAAAACAGTGAAAAAGTTGTTTGTGTGGCATTAGTTGCAGCATACCGTTTTATGTTTTATTCTTGTGATTTCGATGTATAGACTACATTTGATGACCAACCGATCCCCCAAACAAATCCAATCGCCCCGACATAGCTGGCCAAAGGAGACGTACAACAATAGCCTCCATTTCAGTCATGTCTATAACAGCACCAACTTATCGATAGTAGAAAAAAAAAGACCGCCAACATTTGTATTTCGACATCAAAGCTCCTCCATTAATGTCAACGTTTGTGTGTGTTGGGGGTCCGCGTACGATATGCTTTGCATGACGAAGGGTCATTGTGAGCATTCCTTCGAAGACACGTTGAACGCAACCGGGCGCACTTTGTATTCGACGAATACAAACGCTATTGGCTCGGCCATCCGTCTAGTTTAAAAACGAAGCAATATATATCTTTTTATGATTATTGCCTTTGCCTCCCCTGCGATGATGACCGGGCTACGAAGACAAGTTTATGTCGAGCAAAAAAAGAAGGTTGCTCCAAGCCGCGCGATCACTTTTGAGCACTTGGGGTCGTGACGGGGGCAGGATCCCCTCCGACGACTCGCGAGTGGCGAAAGCGAGCGGCGAGATTGTTGCTCGTCGGAATCAACATCGCGATGTTAGTTCGCCAGCGCCCTCCCCTCCATCCCGGGGGGGGAGGGGTCGCGAACAATGCCCGTGAAGCATCTGCGTCTCGCTCCCGAGCCAGATGGCTCGCGACTCCCAAACTTAACTGGATGTGACAAAGCAGCAACAAGACACGACAAACCGAACCCCGTCGAAATACTTTCCACTTTTGAGCGTGATCACGCTGACACGGCGAACTCGTGCGCAAACGTCGCCATCGGGCCTCGAAGTGAAGCATTTTAAAGTCGGATTCTGCTCAGCGAAGCGCCTTTCCCGAGGGACGCGAAAGCGATGAGCGGCGAGAATCTTTCCGAAGGATCCAAATAGAAAGTTGCGTAGGAGCACCCTACGCAACGCGTTTCCTATTCAACTCTCCCGAAGTGATCGAAATCTGCTCGATCTTAACTCGGCCTCGCCGGTGACCTTTATTGATTTTCGCGTCGCTAAATCGGTCGGCTAGCTTGTTGCGGGAGCGGGGACGTTTCGCGGGGCGGAAGTTCAGCGAGGGCTCGCAAAGCGCCTTAGCGGACACAAACAACAACACGACGCTTCACGTGCGTCCGGTGTTACGGCGTTTTCATTTACCTCGATTTCAAAGTCGGGCAGGTCGAACGCTGCCCTGAACAGCGAACAGAAGTGTGCGATGGCGGGCACTTCCCACCAAGACTGCACTTCTTCCACACAAACCGCACACCCCTGGGACATTTTCGGACCGGGCAATCGGCTCGTTCCTCACATTCGAAAGCGGTGGGGCGGGGGTTCAAAGTTCAGCGAAAGACTTCCGACACAACTTGCCATAGCGATTCGCCGGCCGCTTCAATCTATTTCAATCACTCCGAGCCGAGACGAGCAGATGGGCAGGGTCATACCATTATTCGCCAGAGAGGGGAGAACCAACACTTACCTGGAAAGTTACTACAGCAAATAAACAAATCGATTCCCTCTTGCCGATGATACTCTCCGATTTTCAACCTATAACACTTAAGCTTGATTTAGTCTTGGGGAACGGAGGCACAATTTCGTACCCACTGAAAAAGGAAATCGCGTTCAATCCCTATCGTTCTTGATTGCGCGACCTTCGTTTAAAGGGAATGTTTGGAATTGTGAAATAACGATCAAAGTGTCGATAGTTGGTTTGTGCCAAATCATTCTCTCGGTTTAATTTTTTTTTTTTTTTTTTCTTAAATCGATTTTTGTTTTTTTCCTCTTTCAACGCCTTCACCCAATGTAGTTGTATTGCACCATTTAGACAACAACAACAAGCACCACAAAAGACGATGTTTAAAAACGACCCTAATCCCCAAACACTCTTCTGATCACCTTTGGATTTAGTCAACAACATCCCCTTAAAGGCTTTGGACATTAGACGACATGGAGGCGCCCCCTGTCGTACTAAGCACGAATCGCATGCACTTGAGAAACTGCCACTCTGGAGCAAATCAACTCCGATCACAAGTGATTCCCAAACAGTGCGCTTCGAGAGACCATCGGGAGTGCCGCGGGGATTATTATACATGTATGACTTCGTACAAAATGCGTCTTTGTTCATCTATCATGCCAGTGGCCTAAAGTGACAGGCAGAACAAGTCAAGAAGGTACAATAAACCTGTTCCTGTATCCGCCTGTTGCCATTCATGCAAGACTACATGAGGGCTTCGTCCGAGTTGATCAACTTTGTGTTCAATTAAACAGGCCCAGATTTTAGTCTGAGTAAGTCAACGAACACATTCGGTGCCATTGACGGCTTTAGAAGTCAAATATCTATGCGAGCTGGGAAGGCTGGCAGTAAATTAATGACTAAATGGAGAAGAGATTATGATTTCAATATTCATACTTTTTGTATGGTGGTGTGCTGTGAGATTTCTCTCCTGCAAAATGGATCAAATGGCTCAGTAAAGGTAGGGAAACGTTTATCATTGAATGGTCGGAACATGGTGACTGCATACCAAATGGTGAACGGCGCCAGCGCATTTGAGGGAGGACGCTAGTCTGCTTGCGATATGGTTGGCTGTGATATAATAAATCTATAAAGCAATCTGCATGAAGGCAAACTACTTTACATCCATCCATTTTTTATACCGCTTATCCTGATTTGGGTGGCAGAGCACATATCAACAACCATTCGCATTCACACCAAAGGAAAACTTAAGGAACCCCACTTTTGTGTATGTGGGAAGAAGCTGCAGTGCCGGGGGGGGGGGGGACAAAAAAACAAAAGAAAAAACACGTAAGCACAAGGGAGAAACCTCACAACGTAAGGCCAGAGCCCACATTCCAACCCCCAATGTCCCCCAACGTTGCGCCTTTCACCAATACAAACTGTACATATCATACTTAGGTATTTCTTGCTGATCCCGTTGCCATGGTCTCCGAAAACCTTGACAGTCATGAAGTGCACAATAGAATCCTAAGAAGTTGCTCATTGAAATACTATGAAATGTAAACTTTGGGAAATTGCAGAGAATTGTGGAACCGCGTTGCTTTCTTTGAGGTTAGCACTGCGCAGTAAAACGTAGTTCAATTATGACAGGCTATATTGTTTTTACAAGTTTGGCATGATGACGACGACGACGGCGATGATGATGATGGTGATGCAAGACCAAAACCTGAGAATGTTACAACATAACGCAGGAGCCTTTTTATGGAGACTTCTCGTCATGCCGGGCAGGGCCCGGTATCCCAATCAGGGTCAATCGAGGGTCACCGTTCGAGCCTGCGGGCCTGTTCGAAAAATAGCTCACCGGTGACGGGACATTGTGATTTCCTAGGAAGGGCGTATACTGTAAGCGGTCATTTGAACATGTAAAACCTGCAGCGATTTATCGAAATCCAATATTGCGTTTTGATATCTATCTGCTTCCAGCCCCTATTAAATCCTCGCTGTTAATCACTGTGAAATGCTTTGGAACATGATATGAGTCTTCACAGATGTGAAAGTGACCCGGAATGGGCTCGTTTTCCCACCATGAAATTCCTCGTTCAGGCAGTGTATGATGTGCGCCAGCCTGACAAAGCCGCAGAGACATCAGCTTGCCCGTTGTGTTCCAAGTGAGGAGCAGTGGCTCTCAATCTTTTTTGGGTCCCCTCTAATGTTTGATTGAGCCTGAGGACCCCCTGAATGCAACATTTCTAATGGGAGCGAGACAACGTCTTCAAATGCCATCGACTACACATGTGAAGCAAGAATTGGAGGGGCGGAACAAAAATCCTCTATAGTTTCAGTCGATAAAGGTCTCAGTCCCTTTTGAGTAAAATCATTATTGTCTATAAATGTCATAGGATCTTTTTAAAAAGGCATTTGACTTTCAGACCCCTTGCAACGACACCTCGTGCGCAGACCCCTGGTCGAGGAACACCTCCGTAGAGCACATCCTGTGCTGCTGACACGAACGAGGGCCTTCGGAGATGGGATGGCACGCTGGAAAGGAAACCAACGCCAAAAAAAAAAAACATCATTTGAATTGACTTCATTCCTTTGACGTTTTATTTGTCAGCGCGTAAAAGTAATTTCATCACCTGACCAGACCTGCCCCTCGAAATTGATTTCTCAATGTTCCTATTCATTGAAGGTATTACAGAGCATTCAAGTACTTTCATGATGTCCCTGCACTGCAAAATAAAGAACTTGGAATGGACTCAATTTGAACATGTTCATCGGTTGCGCTTGATTCGAATGTGGCAAACCGGCGGCATTTTCAAGTAGAGGGGAAAATGACATCATTTACCACATTTGAATGAAGGGCAACCGGTGTTCAAATTTCGTCAATTAAAACCTTTTTGAATTCAGTGTGGTAGCCAATTTAGCTCTGGAAATATATTCTGAAATTTGCTTTCGCAAAATGTATCGAAGCCGTGTGTATTGTCGCGGCGGTACGGTGGGCGACCGGTTGGAGCGTCTGCCTCGCAGTTTCAAATCCCCGGCCGGCCCCGCCTGCGCGGAGTCGGCATGTTCTCCCCGTCCGTGCCCGCGTGGCTTTTCTCCGGGCACTCCGGCTTCCTCCCACATCCTGAAAATTGAAGACTGTAAATTGCCCGTAGGTGTGAATGTGAGTGCGAATGGTTGTTTGTTCGTACGTGCCCTGCGATTGTCCGGCGACCGGTTCAGGGTGTACCCCGCCTCTCGCCCCGAAGCTAGCCGGGATAGGCCCCGGCACGCCCGCGACCGACCCGCGTGAGGATAAACGGTACAGAAAATGGACGGATGTGTTATAACAACAGATTTGCACTCAACGGAAAAACAATTCTGCACGCCAAACTTGTGTATGTATTTATTTGAACATTTAGCCTTTGAACAACATCTTTACAAATCCAGTTTGAAACTGAGAAACGGCGCAAATAAGTACAATCGTCTGCTACTTCAAACGTCAAATAGACTGACATAAAATATGAAAGCGATCGGTAAATAATCTTGCCAATCAAATATTAAAAATCAATGACAGGAAATAAACCATACAATTATACATTATTACAAAACTAAACGATAGAAAAAATACAAGTCGCAGTCGTAATTTCTACTTCACTCACAAACGGCAACTTGGTGTTCAAAATGAAACAACTGGAACTTTTGATTTACTCATTTATGTTTGTCAACATTTTTCTGTTGGCAGCGCATTTACGACGACGACCGGAACGGTTGTCCAGTGTAAGTGCCGTGTTGGAGAGTTTGCTCCCACCCATGCCCATAATCCTCTTTTGCGGTCACTGGCATATGTGAAATTGAGTCCAGAAAGCGTTAGAACGGCTCGCGGGTTTTGCAAGACCTCGATGACTTCAAGGACAACTGCGGCCCGCAGTCGTCGCTCGAGGGATCTTCTTTGAGGACGCGCAGCGGCTGAAATAAGCATTTAACACGTCGCCCTTTTTCTCATTCCATATTTTTCCAAAGGCGCTATTATTTCACCAGATGTTGGGAAAACCCCAAGTGATCCGTACATACGGCGAAAGTAGAACAAATAAGCTGAGAAAGGAAGTCATGTGTAATGATGTCCAATGCCACAGGAAAAAAAGTATTGAACACACCGGGTGGTATTTACTTTTTTGAAAAAAAGCCTTCGTTTGCAATGACGGCTTCAAGACCCCTCCCGTACGGAGAAACTAGTCGCATGCATTGCTCTGGTGTGATTTTGGCCCATTCCTCCACACACGCAGTCCTTCCATTTCGAAGGTTCCGCGGGACGTCGAGCTTCAGTTCGTCCCGTAGATTTTCAATTGGATTCAATTGAGGTGATCGGCCGGGCCATTCTGGCCGCTTCCTTTTTTTTCTTTGAAACCAATTGAGAGTTTCTTCGGCGGTGTGTTTGGGATCATTACCCTGCTGAAATGTCCCCGCTCGTTTCATTTTCTTCACCCTCGTAGACGGCAGCAGATCTTTCTCCAGGATGTCTCGGTACATTTGCCCGTTCCTCCTTCCTTCAATAACGTGATGTTTACCAGGACCATTTGCTGAAAAGCAGCCCCCCCCCGCCATCACGTCCTCACCTCCGAACTTCACTGTCGGTTTCAGGGTAATGTGCGGTGCCATTTCAATACTTTTCCCCTGTGTCATTCCACATGTTTCCACACAACTTAATTTCTGATCTTGTTTGTTCCGCTTTCTTTGCGTGTACGGGTTCCTCGGCTTGTTTCCGACATCTGGTGAACGTTTCGGGTCAGCGGCACCTTTGGAAGTGTATTTAGTGAGAAAAACGGTGACGTGTTAAATACTTATTTCAGCCGCTGTATGTTCCGTTCCAGTTGGTCACCGAACACAATTGCAGTGTTTTGATTAACGCAATACAAATACATAGTTTTAATGTTGTGCGGAATCAGTTCGACTTTACGTGATAAAATCGTGTGTGAATCGATTGTATTGGATATCGTGTACTGGATCGGATTGAGTCGATTTTAACTCCTGCTGTTTCCCTTTTTCCAGCCTAGGTGAAGGCATGATCGAGCCCTGCAGACCGACGCCTAAGCCACCAGTACCGGATTTATGCGGGCGACGCGATGTCATCCCTCCGAGAGATCCATCGCCTCTGTCGGAGCCGGTAAGCAGGCAAACTCGACCTCTGCAGGAGACTGGCAGAGCTGTCGGTGGATCTCGAACCGCAGCGTAAGTTCCCTTGCCCCGTCGCAGTTCCCGCCCGCGACCGCACGTCGTCCTCGTGTCTGAGTCCACGAAACGAGCCGTTTTGCCGGCGCTACACGTGGAAAGATCGCAGAGAGGAAGCGCTCCCTGTATGCTGCTTGAGACGGCCATCGCCAGCAGGCTCGGTGGGGAGCGAGACGCTTCCGAGCGGACGTTAGTTGTAGAGGCTTGTCGGCCCGATTCTTACTGTCGTAGTCTATTCCCCGACTTTCGGCATTTTAGGCGTCGAGGGAGTGTGGGAAAACAGAGCCATCTGCAGTACCGCCAAAGCAGCGGAGACGCCCTCCGGAATCCCGGAGTCGCGCAAGCTGGGGTCTGACCAGCTCCAGCCGGATAACCCGGTGGAAACAGCAGACGATGCCGAGAACGTCCCTGAGATGGGACCGGACGGATCAGCAGATGTACAGTAGAGAGTACATACTTTAGTTATCGAGCAAAGCAAAGACAACTGTAAGTGTCAGTCCATTTGAAATGTAAAATGTATACCTGCGTCTTATTGAGATTTAAAAAAAAAAAAAACTTTCATCCCAAGACGTATGTATGTACAGCAGGGTCGCGGGCACCGGGTGCCACCCAGTGATGGGGCATGTCGAAATGTGCATAAGTGTGGTCATTTGAAATGTAAACGCTCGCAGAGATGTTTGGAAATAAAGTGCGGCGTATCGGTTACCTGCCGTGTTCAATCGTTCAGTTATTGTGAGAAATCCTTCACACGATTCAGTGTCTTTGCATGGATGAAATTGTTATTTCGGAAGGGTCTCCCAAATTAGGAGCCCTTGGCGAGCAATAGCTCTCAGTTCCATAAAGGTTGGTGACCCCTGATGCACACAGTGTACCATTTTTTTAAAAATGACAAAAAGACACTTTCTTAATTGTCATTGACCTTAAAGTGCTACATGTACTTGGATGAACGTCTTCACCAAATAGGACAAGTCAGTCTGGGATGAGATTGGAAAACCCGAGCGCTGGCGGCGGAGTCATCGTATTTCTTATCTTTAGATCCCTCGGGAGCATCTTTCCGAAGAGAATGACACTCGAGCACAAAGCCGAGAGAAAACAGGAACGATCCAGGAACGCCACTAAAAGAATTCCGCGCATCAGACAGGAGAAGAAAATCCAAATTCAAACACACCATGTTTCAAGAAAACATAATTGAGAGAAGCATTTCTAGACCACCAGAAAGAAAATGTTTAAGGGCAAAGAGTGGTTGCTGTGGCAATCAAAAGCTTTTTTTTTTTGGGGGGGGGGGGGGGTGTCCTTATGTAATGCCTTGTTTTTGCCATCTCTAATGTGTTTCCTGGCCTAATTCTGGACCCGTCAACACGATGTTACTCCTATCGGCATTGCTTTCACCTCGGTAATGCGCGCACTGTGAGTCTGGGAACATTCGTGGCGGCTGACGAGTTGCAGACTGTTGCAGACTATTGCGTAATACGCAGGCTAACCAATGCAAGGGCTCATTAGAACGGCTAAAGCCATCTTTGCCTTTGCTTTTCCCATCTGTTAAAAAGACAGATTCCAAATGAACTGTTGATATGTGATTCCGTCGCGTGTGTGTGTGCTCCACGGGTACATTAGCGTCTGTCAGTTGCGTGAAGGCAATCGCTGGGGCTGCGTCACGCGGACAGTCGCCGCGAGAGGGAGGGATTTAGCAAACGAGACAATGCTCGCATTTGTGCTCTCAGCTCGCTCTCGCTCGGTTACCGCTGATGCACGCGCGGTTGAAGGGAGACGAAAGCGGACAGCTTGAGCCAGGTCGTGGGAGACAGCGACAGCGGTAAGGACGATCTCCTCGTTGTACGGTAAGAAAAGGACAGAGGAGGCTCTTCTGGTGGTATTCTGCAGAATAAAGGGCACCGGGGGGCTTGGAGATAGAGGTTGTCTCGGGGTGAGGCGGGGTCACTTCTCTCTCTCTGAGCGTGTGAACGGAGCCGGGCCAAAGGAAAGTTGCGCAGGGAAGGGCATGTGCAGGACGCGGCAATGAAAACAAGCACATTTAGGAATAGCCGGAAAATGCAAAAACAAAGATCGGAGGGGTTAGGGTCGAGTCGAGCTACAAATGAAGCTCGATGGCGGGCCAAACGAGAGGCAGAGTAGAGGTGGAGATCAAACCAGATTAAGGAAGTCAAGGCAAGACTTGGAAGCAAAAAAGTCGATCTGTGAGGATTAGCTATCGTTCTAACTTCTAACATTTACCCTCTGTAACTTTTAGTGTACACGACGGATCCCATCAGCACAACAACCAAATTCTAGGCCAGTGCATGTGTGCTAAAGGGATACTAAATTCTCCTTTTGCTCACCGTGTTGTGTCAAACACTCTTCTCCCCGCCGCGAGGCCTCTTCGGGAGACTCGGCATGCTGTTGTTTTTTTTTTGTTTTTTACGGGTAGTCCTGTGACATCTTGATTCGATTCGGAGTTTTATCTCACGCAATCACGCTTTCCTGTATGTGTTTTCCAATGAAGACTTTGCGTGAGGGAGAGCAAAAAGCAGAGGGGCCGGCCTCGGAGACGCCAAGCCCACGTCGCCGGTTTTGGCCCTCACGGGGAAAAAGGCGTCGTACCGGCGGGAGGAGAACGGAAGAGAGGAGTCCGCTCGCGACGCGATCAAAGACCCGGTGAGCTGCGTCGGTGCGACCGAGTGGGCAAAAGCGAGGGGCGAGCTGACCGTTCGAGAAGGGAAAGACGAAGAAGAGGAGGAGGACAAAGGGAGTCGTAGGCCTGCAGCCCAAACGCAAACAGGATGACGGAGAAGAAAATAAGGTAATCTTTGTTTCCTCAAGCATTCCGTTCTACTGCGATTCCGGTCGCCTGCCTGCTCACGACAGAATAAATGGCTCCGACACTACAAGTCTGTTTGACTCGAATCCTCCGAAGAGGGATCTGTTTCCGCTCCATTTATTTGATCCCCTAATATCATTCGGAGTCCACGATCGAGACATCCGCATGTCTCGATCGTTATTCAGTCATTTGTGCGCTTCGTGTTGACAGCTGCGTGCAAATGTTTTGCCTGCAAAATGTTTTGGGTCCCACGTGTCTAGTGTTGATCCCGTTGCAGTCTGCCTGCTAAGCTGATTAACGGGGGCGTGGCTGGCCTGGTTGGCGTGACGTGTGTATTTCCGATCGATCTGGCCAAAACCCGCCTGCAGAACCAGCAGGGCGCCCAAATCTACAAAGGAATGTGAGTACGACCTCGGGCGCAAAGTCAAATAACAAAAACGGGAACTGCGATGTTTTTCCTGCCTCGGCATCCGAAGCGCATAACTGCATTGTATCGCTGTATTAACAACTCATTTAGACAACGATTGCACTTTCACATCAATCGCAAGCGATCTTATAGAAGTTGCCAAGCTAGATACTCATCGGGTTTTCTCAGCGCTTGAGAAAGTTCAGCGGAAAATCCCGATCTCCATCCTAGCATATAAGTAGATGCCTCCGTGTCACTGGAATCGATGATCGTAGAAACACTTCAGCGATGGAATACGACCGTCAAGTAGGAGCTTTAATATGGAAAGAAAAGTGGACCGGCGTCCTCGCAAGACCCTGAATGTCCCGCGTGGCGGGCAGCGGCGCTGCCTCGTGAACGGGCGCGGCCGTCCTGTGCTCGGTAGACCGGGGTTTTCCGCTGTGACTCGGCGATGGAAAACTACTCGGAATGACGTCTTCCCTTCGAGGCCTCGTAAGAAAGTTAGGCTGCGTGCTTCCGGCTCAACATGAACAAAGAACAGTTCAATTGTTTCCGGTGAAGCAAATCCTTCAGTATTAATGTTGAGGCATGTCGTCACAGATA
Source organism: Phycodurus eques (assembly GCF_024500275.1). NCBI lineage: Eukaryota > Metazoa > Chordata > Actinopteri > Syngnathiformes > Syngnathidae > Phycodurus > Phycodurus eques. Next base: position 32,118,518 of record NC_084529.1, read on the forward strand.
ATGCTCATTCAAAAAATAAAAATGAAAAAATAGGTCTGAGTGCAGTGCACGTCCAACTTGCATGCGGAACTTCCAAAGTCCTACACAATCTGTTCCGTGATGTTGCCTGCCTGACGCCTCCGAGTTGGCGTCATTTCAAAGCAATTTTTACACGAGGCAACGGAGTCAAATGATCCGCTGCTCAAGAGTTTATTCTTTTAACCGTTATTAAGCCTGTCCGGTCATTTTCCTGCTAAGTCATGAGCTGCTCGGCTTCCCGCATTGGAGTGTTAAATGGATATGGAGTCGTAGCGAGCAGCCAGACCCTTTGCGATGTGGCGAGATCTCGTTCCCGTCTCAGGGCTATCATCGCATCTTTCCCCTTCGCCATCGCTCGGAGCTTTCTGCGGTGCCATGACAAGAAGTAAATCCTGAACCCTGAGTACCGGTCGGCCGCCACTCGGCGACATTGAAGTCTTTCGAGTCAAATGTGACTTCATGCAGACCGACGCTTTTGCTTGGCTTTTAAAGCGTCTAAACATCGGTCGGCCTCCAAATGATACATACGACTGAAGGTTCGCTGTAATGCACTTCATCAAACTGAGGCAATGTTATTTCTCTTTTGTCGTGTCAGGTGGGACTGCCTGGCTAAGACAGTACGCTCAGAGGGCTATTTTGGATGTTACAGAGGTATTCTTTGCCTTTTGAACGCCCGTGACTTCCTATACATTGTGCTTTAGCGTGAACTAGAAACGCATGACGGTTAGAACTGGGCCGATGCGCCGGTTCGTTCACTCGTTAGCTTTGCTTTGCCTCGTCCAGGTGCAGCGGTCAACCTCACTCTTGTCACGCCGGAAAAAGCCATCAAACTGGCCGCTAACGACGCCTTCAGACAAAAGCTCTCCGGAGATGGGTAAACTTTCAGTTTGTTCGCTGTACGGGATTCAGTTGTTTTAGGATTTAGATTTCAAATAAAACTTTCAAGATGCGATTGAATCGTCAGCTCCCGGCTTTCATCGAAGAGGTTTTGCTCAAATCTGGAATTAGCATTGAAGAATTACTGCCGTCTGATGCGGCGCTTTCTTTGAAGGTGCGCAGGCGTAATTACAATGATGTATTTACATTCTTTCGAAGCCCTAACAGTGCAGGTCAATGTTTACGTGACGCGTTTTTGTACGATTTGTAGAGCGATGTCGAGCACAATCAATGAATTTAACACCTCGAAGTAGGTACACAAACTCCGGATGTTTGGTGACCAAAAGAAAGAGATTGACCTACAAGCCAACGACGCCATGCGCTTTGTTGCTGCTTTTTGTCCGCCATTAGGCATTTGCCCCTCTGGGCGGAAGTTCTGGCAGGCTGTGGAGCCGGGACGTGTCAGGTGGTGGTCACCACTCCCATGGAAATGCTCAAAATCCAGCTACAAGATGCGGGGAGGCTCGGTGAGACACTCATTGCAATGATGTCGAATGGGGCCAGTGGGTGTAAAACCTTTCATTGCAGGAGAAAAGACCTTCCCCCGATAATGACGCAGGCTCACATAAGTATGCCTTTTGTTCAGCTGCCCAGCGGAAAGTCTCCACGCCGGCTCAGACTGCCGCTCCGCCATTAGCGGAACCGCGGGCGGTCCGCTCCGGTGCTCCCCCGCGGACGTCTGCCACCAGCATCACAGTGGAGCTGCTGAGAAGCCGAGGCCTTGCTGGTCTGTACAGGGGAGCGGGAGCCACCTTGATGAGGTTCAACCAAAAAAACACACACGATTTACACGGAATTCGGGGTCGCTCTCGCTCGCGTCAGTGCGTCGAGTGCAATAAGTGTCGATTGTCATTCTGATTCCGTTTCTCGCCATTGACTTCACTCGGCCTGGAACTACGCAGGCAGGCACGCGCGCACTTGAGGTGCACCAGCGCCAATGTTTCAAATGACGCGTAAAAAAAAGTAACCCAAATATTCCATGACGTGTCGGTTGGATAGTTCAATTCGTTATTGACTGTAGGGAGTAGACTTCTGTTCATTTTTTAAAAGAAATCTCAGTTAGTTTAAAGGGCCTGTATTTTGGCTACGTAGACGTCCGTGAGCGACTCTCTAACACGGACTTCGTGTTAAAGGGTCAACTTCATTTGAAAAAAAACACCTTGGTTTTGTCGTACGAGTGTTCAGAAAAGGCCCCTCAGACACGACCGTTTGACCCAGTTTTGTATCCGCTTTGTCCATGTTTGGCTAAGACTGCCCCCTTCCCTTTGATGGCTTCCCTCCGTGTAGAAGACCCCACTTGCGAGAGCGCACTTGTTTGTTATGTCGACACAGCCGGCTCGGGCGCGGAAAGGGAACGCGGAGGTCTTGGCTCGTGAAATTCCAATGACCTGATTTCAGGCCTGAGCAACTCAGGAACGCGCGGATGATTTGAACTCGTAGTTCACATTTACCGAGGTAGCATAGACACAACATTACGTCCCGAATACTAGAAAAAGTCGGTTTGGCGAAATATGTCCCCTTTTAAATGAAAGATAGTTCGGCCCCGCCTGTGCGGAGTTCGCACGTACTCCCCGCGCCTGCGTGGCTTTTCCCCGGGCACTCCGGTTTCCTCCCGCATCCCAAAAACATGCACGCTAGGTTGATTGAAGACTCTAAATTGTCCGTAGGTGTGAATGGGAGTGCGAATGGTTATTGTTTTGATGTGCCCCCCGAAGATAGCGGGGATTGGGCTGCGGCGCGCCCGCCACCCTCGCGAGGAGAGGCGGTACGGACAACGGACGGGCGGATGCAGGTGGACATGAGGGAATTTCAGAATTTCTGACCGTTGCGGTCCACTCGCATCGGGACCGAGTGGAGGCAAAGCAGTACGAAGACGCAGTGGCACGATGTGCCAGGCCCACGTGTACGGCCTGGCCCTATTTGACTGCAGTTGAACAATATCCAGCATTTTCGGAGCTTTCGGCCAATCCGTGAGTTCATTCTGGCTGTTTTGGTCAAGGCAAAAGAACCTTGACTCAAACGTTCTCTCGCATCTCCTAAGAATGTGCGAATCATCGCTGCTCCCGTTGAACAACGTTGGTTCATTCCGGATGATGTGACGAACATACACGGCATTTCCTGACACCTCTAATCAATCGATTCCTCCAGCTGCTGACGGTGGGAAAGGCCACGGCGGTTCCCGCTTTTGTCCCAGCGTTCCTCTCCTTGCTTGGACGCTGACACGGTCGATCAATTTTGCACATTTCACCTGATCGCGCTTCTTTTTTAGGGATGTCCCTTTCTCGATGATCTACTTTCCCTTGTTCGCCAACCTGAACGCACTGGGGAGGGCCGAACACGGACGTCCAGGCGACGTGCGGGCGCGTGCCCCTTTCTGGCAGTCCTTTGCGGCGGGATGCTCCGCAGGCTCAGCGGCAGCCGTGGCCGTCACACCGCTGGATGGTGAGTGGGGGACCGAAGAGAGCCGCGAGGGTGGCTCGGTGGCCGGACTCCAAAGCGCCTCTGCCCTGCGACGTAGTTTCACATCTACGTGTCTGGATTTTACCGAGATTGGATTGAAATTTCAATTCCCATTTGGAACGGTCCCCTCAAGTGCACCGCACACGTGTCATCGCAACTGTCGCTCGGAATCGATCGGACTCGGCGATAGACGCTCGGCAGGAAAACACTTTATTAGGCACACCGACTCAATCTAACGATTCAAACAAGGTTTGGCGGTGCACTTTAGGAGATGTAACTTGACCCCGCCCTGCTGTCGCTATGATTGCGCGAGAGTGTGTGTGCACGTGCGCGTGCGTGTCGTACACCGTTTCTCGGGAACTTTGAGGGCCGGGGCTTGGGCGAAGGAAGAACGGATTCAATTGCGCCGCGGTCCTCGGCACGTTGAAGAGAGTTCTGTCTCAGAACCTTCATCCGTATCGGCGCCAAAATGTTTATTCTCAATCGGCTCAAAGGTTTTTCATCGCGTGTCTCATCGTGGACATGCGACGTTTAGCACGGCGGCGCAGCGGTTAGCACATCTGCTCGCTCGCAGGACGGCTATTCTACCTGTGCTTGTGCGGACTTTCTCCCGGCGCTCCGGCTTCCGGCTATTCGGCTTTCGGGCGATATCTCGGGGCGGGGATGAACCAAAAAGGAAAATGTGACCTTTCTCTAAAAACCTTTGAATGCACACGTCCAACCGTTCAAGGAGCTGAAGAGCGACATTCGAAAACGGTGAATCCACCGACATATTTTCTGGTTGCGTTCGAACCGGCATTTAAACAGTCCTCTTCAACGTGCACTTCGGATTTCGACATCGCGAGACCGGGACGGCACCGATCAATAAACGGCGACGGGTGTCGCGCCGCGTCGCCGGCGGCAAGAGGGCTACGGAGAGACCGGAAGAGTCACGAAAAGGCGGAGAAGCGGACGAACTTGGAAATGAAGCGAAGCGGTCGTCGCGTGGATCAAACAACTGTCGTGCATTTCGCCATTCGGGCCCTTGCCGGAGAACGGGACGTGGGCGCGTGCGTCGAAAGGCTTAGAGACGGTCAAATGAAATTCACTTGTCAAAAGGTGATCGGGCATTTCGGGTTGGCCTTGGAATTTCACCCGCGCCCGAATATCCCGAACCCTTTGCGAGTGGCGTTGAAATGTACAGAAGTCGGTAGCTTATCTTTGATTTTGCCACCCACGCAGTGATAAAAACCCGACTCCAAACGTTGCACAAAGGTGACGGGGAGGACAGCTACAGAGGAATGATTGACTGCACACGGTAAATATTCGACACTCCAATATTGCCTGCATATCGCTTTTCACCGTCATCGGTCATGCTTGATTTTGTAGGCGCATTCTGAGAAGAGAGGGACCGTCGGCATTCCTGAAGGGAGCAGCGTGCCGCGCACTGGTGATTGCGCCCCTCTTCGGCATTGCGCAAGGCGTCTACTTTCTCGGGCTCGGGGAGGCAGCGCTGGGATCGGTGGGATAAACGTCCTCGTCAGGGCTCGCGCGGTGTCTGCACGTTTCATTCGGCGGAGTCGATCTGCAGTCGATACAAGGAGGCCACGATCGACGTGCGGACCCGCCCGCCTTGCGACACGCGGGTCCTGTGCACCGCATGTTCTGCGTCCCGCGGGGTTTGGAGCTTACTTCTGGACCCAGATCATCTTGTCTGGCTCTGTAGAAAAGTGACTGTATGTTTTTCAGGCTGCTACGCATTTGTACGGTTCTGAATCATTTCCTGTACTCCGCTCAGTTATACACATTAAAACACGGGCTCTTCTTTTACATTCGTCCCACTCCGTCCGCGAGGTCCGACTCGTAATCTTGGCTTCCCTACCCGGATCGGGAGCCGCCGCCTGTCAGCAGGTCGTTTGCCCATCTGACGCTAATGATTTAATCCCCGCATTCGCGTAGAAAATAGACTTCCGGCCGAAAAGCCGCACGCTCCTCGGCCACTCTGTTTAAACCTCGCTTCCTCTTCGTCACAGCTCCGGAAGCTTGAAAATAATCCCAAGACAATTGGGCCCAAAATTCCAATGGTAAAAGTGTATGGGGAACAAAATCAAGGCCGACAGACAAATGGTCTTGAATGATCTGTAATTTGTCCTGTTGAGCATTGTGGTCCTGTTTCGTAAAAACAATTATGCACTTCAATTATCATACATTTTATAATATAGAAAACACACAGACGCACACAATGCTGCCGTTTGTGTAACTCGGTTAGAGTTTTCACAATATAGACTAAAGTGTCTGTGCGAAGCATTTGCTTACTACTTGTAAATAAAGATACCAGCGGACTTCTGTGTCGACTTCTGTGTTTATTACTTTGGCTTTTGAATGCCAAGAGCTCCCTGATAATAATCGTAAGCATGTTGTTTGTTTGCTTGTGTACAGCGGTAAAGGTAGTCAAACTGTTCCAAAAACACACACGCACGCGCACGCTTTTGGCACACGAGGCCGAAATGAAACGGAAGACGGTCACCGGGTGGTCGACCAGTCCAAAAGCAGAAAGGCACTTGAGCGAGCGGACTCGTCCCCAGAACCGCGCGACGCCACTTCCCTTTCGCAAACCTCTTCCGGCCGTGCGAATCAAATCCACCGTGAATCTGCGAACTCGCGGCCGGGCTCGGACGCCCTGACGCGTGCCACACGGCGAGGCCCGAGGCGAAATCCGATAAATATTTGAACGGCCGCATCACGAAATGCTCCCGTCCTTCTTTTCTTTGACATTTTCCTGATCAATAGCGCAACGCGGTGTCTTCTGTATTATATTGCTTCGAGGGTTTGATCCAACTTTGCTGTAGTTCATTCCTCATTTTGGATTTGTTCATTTTAGATCGTTCTTTTCATCCTGTACGGCGACCTGGAGTGACACGACAGTCAAAATGTGTTTCCGTTATTATTATTCCTGTGATTATAAAAACATTGCATTGGATATGGTTTGAACATGTCACTCAAGCATCAACTAAAGTCATGACCAATGTGTATTGATAAAGCTTTTATGCAGCAGTTGCACACAAAATTGGATTCAATGAGAAAAAACACAAATATCAAAGAGTACTTTGTCCACTTTTGTATCTATGTCTCAATAGATTAATAGTGATAACTCAAAGCTAAAGATCTGCGTGAGGGTGCGCGCCACTGGGATTGTGTGTAGTGTAGTGCCCTCTGCAGGCCAACTACTGTACCTCCCTCTCAATACGAATAGCAATAATCTCACTCGAATTATAATCCCTCTGGTGATTGTAAACTGCGTGATGAAACACATGGTTGTCTTTACCTCAAAGTTCAAGTCTGTTCTCCAAACTTTTCTCTGGCCGTCGTCATGATACACTTGTTGTCCACTCCTCCGCAGCTGTGAAAACAAAACAAAAATGAAGACAATTACCAGTCGTCTATATTTCACACAATCAAAAGTAAGAAATGGAAGAGTGTCAATGTTAATTGTACATTGAATTTGCTTACATGCTTGACGGTGGGAAAGGGTCCACGTCGATTTCGACAACGACGTGTTTTTTCACCGCCGCTTTAAAGATGGGGATGTTCTTATTCACTGCAACCCCCCCCAAAAACAAAACAAAAAAAAGCAAAGATATGCAACCCTTCCTAAAAACTAGCCTCAATGCAATGCTCGTCAATTCCTCTTCCATCCTTCCATCCCAGCTCAAGGTCACCGGAAGCATCTCCACATCCTGCCGGCGACAACGAATGCTAACGTTCTCTTCCGGCAGTTGGTAGGAACCCTCCACATGACACAGGCGCACACTGAAAAAAGGTCCCACTTTGACAACTCTCTCGGTGACATGTTTGTATTTAATACAGAACAGTCTATCAATCTATATGTTCTGATGTCGGGGGTGATTTGCTTCGTGTGTTGGTCTGTCTAAATTCCCCTTCCTGTTGGCCCTCTCAAACATGGCCGGCAAATGTCAATTGTTACATTGGCGTGTGGGGCACAATTGATTGTGCTTCGTTTAATCTGCCTAGCAACAATTGTCCTGGCATTTCACACTGTCGTGTACGCCAGACGGTATCGTTTTAATTTGAGCTTTTAAACTTGATAATAAGAGGCCTCACGGTTCTGAGGTCCGTGTGGCGTTTGCGTGTTCTCCGCGTACCCGCGTGGCTTTCCTCCGGGTGCTCCGGTTTCCTCCCACATCCCAAAAACGTGCACGGTAGGTTAATTGAAGACGGGAAACTCACCCACAGCTGTGAATGCGAGTGCGAATGGTTGTTGGTTTATATTTGCTCTATGATTGGCTGGCGACCGGTTCAGGGTGCGCCCCGCCTCTCGCGCAGCTGGGGCAGGCCGTCCGGCACGCCTGCGACCCGAGTGAGGAGAAGCGGGATGGAAATAGTTTGAATCTAGTTTCTGTACTTTCATTCGTCGTCTATAATTGTCACCTTTGCGCCTCCAAACGTGCCAGTTTGCAACGCCAGCATTGCTCTTTGCTACACGGGCGAGTGCATGTGGCACTTAAGTGCCCTCATAATCATTCACTTATGCCTGTGGTGTAACAGACTGTCATTGATATTCTCGAAGAGCTGTTTTAAGATCTTTTTGGAGACTGATTGGCAATTCATATCGTGCGAATGGGTGTTTCTAATGCAATTTTTTGGATCCCCCCTCCGCCTCGTCCATCTCCAGGCGGGGTGTCCTGCTCCGACTGCAAGAACTTGGGAGTGTGACGCAGCTCCGTTCCACGGCTCCCTCAGGCTCCCCTCCTCTTCCTACCACCTTGGCTTCCACTGATTTCCACGATGAAACCGAGCGGCCGGGAGCGCCGCGCTCAACGCAGCCGAAGGTGAGAGGAAACACGCGAGCGTCGCGCCATCGTATTTGTTTTGGCGCTCGAAACGCAGTCGTGGCCGAAGAGCGCACACTCTCGTCTGCCGTCGTATTTATACAGTGAGGCGACCCCCGACGGGACGAGCCAAAGGTCGCGACACGATGTGTGACGCGCGCCGTACGCTTCACACACGGATAGCACAAATGCAACACGCTTAACCAAAGCACAACAATTCAGGATAGGAAGTCACCTGTTCGCATGCTCACTTGACCACTTCGTTGCATGCGGACATGAAACACGTGTGCCCGCCTTTAGATATGTTTATTATTTTATTTGACCTGTATTTAAAATGACTCGCATCATTGAATTCCCCCCACACGGGGATTAAAATACTGTAATGAACCATCCGCCCATCCGCCAATCAGGGGAGCGGGATGCCGGAGCCTACACCAGCAGACCTCGGGCATAAGGCGGACGACAACCCGGGCCGGTCGCCGGTCGCCGGTCGGTCCCGGCCGGGCCGCTTACAGACGACGACAACCTTTGTGTGTTTTCCAAGTTTGGGCTTTTAGAAAAGGTTTTGACATACTGTCCGCAATCTAATCTGATCCTTTATTTCGAGACCACTTTAACAATAACCACAGCCGTAAAAAAAAAAAAAAAAAAAAGTCCTGTACAGAAAACTCCTTTTTATTGCACAGTCTACATGTTGTGTGAAGTTGTTAATAGACGAGAGCGAGGAAAGTGATCGAAGTCCGAGGGCGCTGGGATGAAAAAAAGAAACTGAACTTGATGACGTCACGCACGTTTGCTGCAAGCTGAGTTTGTGGAGGTGAAGACAGGGAGCGGCAGGCGGGCGGAGTCGGCCGCCTGCCGCTCCCTGCCTGAGTTGGAAGAAAAAGGAGCGGACGTGCACTGGCTTAATTTCCTGTGCGCGCGTGTTTGAGGGGAGCGCAGCCACGCGAGGCCGTTTGTCTTCTTCATTTATCTGCTGTTGACTGAACCGGCCGCCGCCGCTTAATTAGCAAACAGCGATAAGGAAGCCAGCCGTCGTCGGCACCTGCCGTGGAAAAAGGCCTTATCGGTGTGCGTGTTTGCAGGTGTGCGTTGACGGTAATGATGGGAAAAGAGCATGTGATTGTGTGTAACGTGCATCTGGTTTATCTCCCTATGTATGTGTGTGAGATATGGGTTAGTGTTTGGTTTGTTGGGGTGTTGATATTGTGCACGTGTATGTGTGCATTTTCACTGATGGGAAGAATATGCGTGTGTTATTTTTGTGTATTCGCGTGACTTTTGCGCCCGTGTGGATTTTGTGTTTGTGCGGCGCTTCGGTCCACGAAGCCCGCCCGCCCGCTCCCCCCCCCTCGCCCACGCGCACGCGCACCGCCATAAAGCCGCCACAGCGGCTCATCTCCCGGTGAGAGAGAGATTAGAGCAGTCGACAGCGGGTGTCTGGAACGCGACGCAGCGACACTTCGGGTCGTGTGCGGCCAAGGCGACCAACGAAGAAGACCCGGCGGCGATGGCTGCAGGGGCGTGGGACAGCAACGCGAGCGTGCCCCGGAACACGTCGGCGGCAGACGTGCCGGCGGACGCCTCGGCGGCGCTGCGCGCGCTGGTGTCGGCGGTGTACCTGCTGGTGTGCGTGGCCGGACTGCTGGGAAACCTGCTCGTGCTCGTGCTCGTCAAGGGTCGCGCGGGGCGGCGGCGGCGGCGGCTGCGCGCCACCGTCAACGTGTTCATCTCCAACCTGGCGATGACAGACCTGGGCTTCGTGCTGACTTTGCCCTTCTGGGCGGCGGACACGCTCCTGGACTTCAGCTGGCCCTTCGGCCACACGATGTGCAAACTGGTCCTGAGCGTGACCGTGATGAACATGTACGCCAGCGTCTTCTTCCTCGCCGCCATGAGCGTCGCGCGATACCGCTCGGTGGCGTCCGCGCTGCGTCCGCGCGGCGGGCGGCGGGGGCGTACGCGCTCGGCGGCCTGGGCGGCCGGCGCGCTGTGGGCGGGCGCCGCCTCGGCCACGGCCCCCGCCGCCGTCTTCTCGACGGTGCGGCGCGTGGCCGGGGAGCGCCTGTGCCTGCTGGGCTTCCCGGAAGGCGGCACCTGGCTGGCGCTGTACCACCTTCAAAAGATCCTGGTGGGCTTCGTGGTGCCCCTGGGCGTGGTGTGCGCGTGCTACCTGCTGTTGCTCCGCCTGCTGCGCAGGCGCGGCGCCAAGCAGCTGCGGCGGCGCGCCCACGTCACCCGCTCCGTGACCGTCGTGGTCCTGTCCTTCTTCCTGTGCTGGTTGCCCAACCAGGCCGTGACCCTGTGGGGCGTCCTGGTCAAGTTAAACCTGCTGCAGTGGGACCGCGCCTACTACGTGGCGCACACGTACGCGCACCCGCTCACCGTATGCTTGGCGCACGGCAACAGCTGCCTCAATCCGCTGCTCTACTGCCTGCTGCGCCGAGATTTCAGAACCCGTCTCAAAGAGATGTTCCGGAAGGTGGCGTCGCCCGCCGCGGCCCCCCGCCGCGCTCCCGCTCGAGCCCGGGACGCACACGCCGTCGGGATTCCGCTCGACAACTTGGGCGACACCCAAAACTGTCAACTCCCGTGACCCGCTCGTGACGCGGCACGAACACGTCGCGTGACTCTCACGCGTGTGTCGTCGTTCGCTATGTTTGCGTGTGTGTTGCGGCTCCGCCGTGCGTTCAAGGCGCAGTAGTTCGAAGGCGTACAATGACTCCGACGTCCACGCTCGTTTCCGTTAGCCCATCTATGGCGTGTCGTATTACATTTAAGCATGAAGCTAGCTTACTTTTACGTTTTGCTTGAACGTTGGATTTTCTAGAGTCCTTATCCTGTTCGGGGTCAAAGGTGAGCTGGAGCCGATCTCTGGGTGAAAGGTGCACTGAATAAAAACACCTGACTGCTCACGGCGAAGTAGCCACATGATGACACAAAACCGGCCCCCTCTCCCCCCAAAAAAATACACACAGTAATGGCAGTTTTTCCTCAGACGCTTTGGTACATTTCTCGAATCCGCTTCAACATTTACAAAACAGTAAGTGCGTTTCTCAAAAGAAGTTGTACAAATAGCAAAACATCATGGGTTACCTGCAAAAGTCATACATTTTCATCTGCAAGAGACCGACTGACAAGTTGCTCGAGCGTTTGGCGCCTAGCGATGAACGGATGCCCAAATGTGGGGGGCGAATGTGGGCTATTCGATTGAGAACACAATCAAACATTTTGATCAACATGACAAAAGCAATTGCTCGTGTCAGAAAAGCAGAAAATGGTACATAATCATTTGCATCGATTTGCAACTCGTTCAAAGAAATGACTTTTGTTTTGCTGTCTCTGTGCGCAAGTGGCACAATGGTGTGACGCGGTTTTGGGAATTTCCATTTCTTCTCGGGGCGCCGAATCAATGACGTGTTGATCGATTGCAATTGGACTGTTCTGTTTGCCTTGTTGCACGAACGGGTGAAGCCTGTTCACATGACAGGCGGGACATCTTCGAAGACAACCACAAGAGTCCGGTTGCGCATTCGACCCTCAGAGAACGAAATGACCTGGAGGATGAATGACCAGGCGTGTCAACCGAATAGAAATAAAGTCCGAAATGGTTGTGCGGGGGGGAATTGCTTCAGGATGTTATAGAATAAAACTAGAACCCGTATGTCAAGTGTTTCGCTTTTATTTTTCAATCCCGAGCGGAAGTCATCCCCCGGAAGTGTGTCGTTTCAAAAAGGAACGCGATGCTGTGACGTATTTTCCGGTCGGACGTATTTTTCGCGTCGGACTTGACTTCCGGCAAGTCCCTCGCGAGCGAGAAGTGAGAGTGCTTCCTTGTCTTTGTCATAACGACATTGGACACTTTGTAATTAACAGCAAAAATAACTGTGCGTTTCGTTTGACGGCGAAGGAACGACTTCGTGCTTGTTTTTGTTGCCTTTAAACGTCGTATTTGTGGAGCTAAGCGGCTTTCTCGCTCACGTCAGCAGCTTAGCATCTCGGCTAGCCCGTAGCCGGACAACCGCCGCGGGGCGACGAGCGCTTCGGCTCGGCCACTTTTTCCTCGCTGCGTCGCCCACCGCCACGGAGCCTCCCGGTCGCTTTTCATGCGAGCACTGGAGTTCGCTCGGATATTTTGATGGGAGGCGGCTGGCCGCCGGGTGGACATTGCGGGCAGCACTTGCGAGCGAAGCGGGGGCGGAGGAGGCTGCGGCTGCGGCTGCGGCTGCCGCGACGGCGACGGCGACGGCGGCGGCGACGACGACGTGTCGGGCCCGCATGGAGTCCCTGGCCGGCTACGTGCACAAGGCGGCCGGCGAGGGTCGCGTCCTGACGCTGGCCGCGCTGCTGTTCAACCACAGCGAGGCCGAGACGAGATTCCTGCTGGCCTTCGTCAGCCAACAGGGGGGCCAGAGGTTCACGCCGCTCATCATCGCCGCCCGCAACGGCCACGACAAAGTGGTCCGCCTGCTGCTCGACCACTACCGGGTGGACACGGAGCAGACCGGCACCGCGCGCTTCGACGGGTACGTACAGACTGCCGGCCGCTCGTATTTCTGTTACGCCTCCCTCAGTATAGATTTTTAAGAATCCTGATTACGTGATGCTGGTACATTTATTTCATCCCTTGCCAAGTTTTCATCCTCGGGTCATGATTTTGCTGGGGTTTATCGAGCAATGTGACAAGATTTGCCAAAAATGACAGTCTGACAAATTGTTGAGTCTGGTTGAAAAGGGGCCCGCTTCGACCTGAGTACAACGCACAAGGAATGTTTTTGTGTGATATCGCCGAGAGAGACCCCTCCCGGAAGCCGTCACCTTATCGTGGTGGAGGGGTTTGCGTGTCCCAATGATCCTGGGAGCTTCACGCCCCTGGCAGGGTCACCCATGGCAAACAGGTCCTAGGTGAGGGACCAGACAAAGCACTGCTAACAGACTCCTGTGATGAAAAATAGGACCGGATCGAGGTTTCCCTTGCCCGGACGCGGGTCACCGGGGCCCCCCTCTGGAGCCAGCCATGGCGAGGGGCTCGAAGGCGAGCGCGTGGTGGCCGGGCCTGCGCCCACAGAGCTCGGCGGGGCACAGCCAGAAAGGGTAACGCGAGTCCCCCTTCCCGTGGGCTCGCCACCTGTGGGAGGGGCCATTTGGGTCGGGCGCAGCGCGAGCCGGGCGGCCGCCGAAGGCGGGGACCTCGGCGATCCGATCCCCGGCTACAGAAGCTCAACGGAAGTGGAACGTCACGTCTCTGGCAGGGAAGCAGCCCGAGCTGGTGTGTGAGGTCGAGAAGTTCTGCTGAGGGACTTCAATGCTCACGTGGGCAATGACGGTGAGACCTGGAACGGCGTGATCGGGAGGAACGGCCCCCTTGGTTAGAACCCGAGTGGTGTTCAGTTATTGGACTTCTGCGCTCACCGCGGATAACGTCCATAACGAACACCGTGTTCAAGCATAAGGGTGTCCACGGGTGCACTTGGCACCAGGACACCCTAGGTCGCCGTTCGATGATCGACTTTGCGGTCGTGTCATCGGACTTGCGGCCGCATGTCTCGGACACTCGGGTGAAGAGAGGGGGGGAGCCGTCAACCGATCACCACCTGGTGGTGAGTCGGCTCCGACGGTGGGGGAAGATGCCGGTCCGACGTGGCGGGCCCAAGCGTATTGTGAGGGTCTGCTGGGAACGTTTTCCAGAATCCCCTGTCAAAAGAAGTTTCAACTCCCACCTCCGACAGAACTTTGCTCGTGTTCCGGGGGAGCCGGGCGACATCGAGTCCGAGCGGACCGTGTTCCGCGCCTCCGTTGCCGAGGCGGCCCGACCGGAGCTGTGGCCGTAAGGTGGTCAGTCCTATCGGGCCTTTTTGGCCTGTTGGACTCTTGAGGCAGTTGATGGGTACCGTCTGGCCAAGCGGAATACAGCTTTGGGGGTCGCTGAAGCAAAAAATCGAGCATGGGAGGAGTTCGGTACGGCCATGGAGAAAGACTTCCGGACGGCTGCGAGGAAATTCTGGTCCACCGTCCGGCTTCTCAGGAGTGGGAAGCAGTGCACCGCCAACACTGTGTATAGTGGGCATGGGGCGCTGCTGACCTCGACTCGGGACGTTGTGAGTCGGTGGGGAGAATACTTCGAAGAGCTCCTCAATTCCACCGACACGTCTTCCCGTGAGGAAGCAGAGTCTGGGTTCTCTGAGGCTGGGTCTCCCATCTCTGGGGTTGAGGTCACCAAGGTTAAAAGCTCCTCGGTGGCAAGGCCCCCGGGGGTGGATGAGATTCGCCCGGAGTTCCTCAAGGCTCTGGATGTTGTGGGGCTGTCCTGGTTGACACGCCTCTGCGACATCGCGTGGACGTCGGGGACAGGGCCTCTGGATTGGCAGACTGGGGTGGTGGTCCCCCTTTTTAAGAAGGGGGAACAGAGGGTGTGTTCCAACTACAAGGCGATCAGTCTCCCTGGTAAGGTCTATTCAGGGATGCTGGAGAGGAGGGTCCGTCGAGAAGTCGAATCTCAGATTCAGGAGGAGCGGTGTGGTTTTCGTCCTGGCCGTGGAACAGCGGACCAGCTCTACACCCTCGGCAGGGTCCTCGAGGGTGGGTGGGAACAAGCGCTGATGGAGCATCATTGGCGAGAAGAGCACTGTGGGCAGTAGAAAAGGTCGTGCACATCAGCAGTCAGGTGTTTTTCTGTGAATGCATTCGTTGTGGAGGATTTTGACAGGCATTTGAACTGCTCGATATTTCCACAAAGATGGCAGCCACTTGTCACGTCGCTTGTTTATCCCAGCTGACTTGGGGCGAGTGGCCGTCCGCTAACATCAGAGACCGATGAAATCCTATTCCTTTTGAATGCGCTCGTCCGGTTGACCTTTCCCCCCTGTGTCCGCTCCCGCAGCTACGTGATCGACGGGGCGACGGCCCTTTGGTGCGCGGCGGGTGCCGGCCACTTTGATGTGGTGCGCCTGCTGGTGGCTCACGGCGGCAACGTCAACCACACCACCCTCACCGGCTCCACGCCGCTGCGGGCGGCCTGCTTCGACGGGCGCCTGGACATCGTGCGCTTCCTGGTGGAGCGCGGCGCCGACATCGGCATCACCAATAAGTACCACAACACCTGCCTCATGATCGCCGCCTACAAGGGCCACGGCGACGTGGTGGGCTTCCTGCTGGAGCGCGGTGCTGACCCCGACGCCAGGGCGCACTGCGGCGCCACCGCCCTGCACTTCGCCGCCGACGCCGGCCACCTGGCCGTCGTGGCGGAGCTGGTGCGACAGCGCGCCGTGCTGGCGGCCAACGGGCACGGCATGACGCCGCTGAAGGTGGCGGCGGAGAGCTGCAAGGCGGACGTGGTGGAGCTGCTGCTGGCGCACGCCGACTGCGAGCCGGCGTGCCGCGTCGAGGCGCTGGAGCTGCTGGGCGCTTCCTTCGCCAACGACCGCGAGAACTACGACATCCACAAGACCTACCGCTACCTGCGCGCCGCCATGGACGAGCGCAGCCGCCACCCCGGTGCCGTGCCGGCCAAAGAGCCGCTGGCACCAGTGGAGGCGTACGGCGGGCGGCGCGAGTGCTGCACGCCGGACGAGCTGGAGGCCATCCGGTCCGACCGCGACTCGCTACACATGGAGGGCCTGATGATCCGCGAGCGCATCCTGGGCGCCGACAGCGCCGACGTGTCGCACCCGGTCATCTACCGCGGCGCCGTCTACGCCGACAACATGGAGTTCGAGCGCTGCATCAAGCTGTGGCTGCACGCGCTGCGCTTGCGCCAGCGCGGAAACCGCAACACGCACAAGGACCTGCTGCGCTTCGCGCAAGTCTTCTCGCAGATGCTGCACCTGAAGGAGCGGCTGCCCGCCCACGCGGTTGGTTTCATTCGTCCGCACTGTCCGGGAAGTCACGGCTTTCGGGCCGTTAGTCGGCTCTTTCCACACAAATCGCATTTCCCACAATTCCACATTTTTCATCCAACAATTCCCAACGAAATATTCAACAAAAAAAAGTTTCGTGTGAAATTCCGAATGTTCAGCTCATTTAATTCACCTTTGAAACTCGGGCCGCACCTAACGATTCTTTCAATAATCGACTCATCTCTCTGTTTCAGACCTTCGTTTAAAAAAAAACGGAATAAGATTTCAAACTGACATTGTGGAAAACATAAATTGATGATGATTCATTTCCCGGTTTGGTCCGTAACATCTGTCAGAAAATCGGCACAAAATATTGATCCTTGTTTTCCGACGTAAAAGCAGCTGTTTGCAAATGTCTTATTTTGAAAAAATGCAATCAATCTGCCGGCTTTAATGGAGGATGGCAGAAATCTGAGAATATTCACTGTTGAGAGGCTACAATTCCAAACATTTGGAACGTTTGAAGTTGAACAAGTTGAACTAGTGATCATTTATAATTCCATCAATGTTTGCCGTTGTTCTCCATTTTCCCACCGACTCGAATCCACCTTCCCAAATGCCTACTTATCCTGCAATTCCACATTTTGCGTTAACTGCAAACATTTGGTCACCCGCCCTTTCCGACTGCTGGTGTGCCCGTAGGTGGAGCAGGTCCTGGGCTGCAGCGCGCTGGAGATCAGCCGTAGCATGGCGCGCGCCCAGGCGGCGCCCGAGGGCGAGCTGGCGCAGGCGGCCGACAACTACGAGTCCAACGTCTTCACCTTCCTGTACCTGGCCTGTATCGCCACCAAGACGGCGTGCGGCGGCGGCGACGACGAGCAGCGCGCCCGCATCAACAAGCACGTGTACGACGTGGTCCGGCTGGACCCGCGGGCCCGCGACGGCGCCAGCCTGCTGCACCTGGCCATCAGCTCCAGCACACCCGTAGACGACTTCCACACCAACGACGTGTGCGGCTTCCCCAACGCGCAGGTTTGTGTTTGTTTGCCACCGCATGCAAATGACGTTCACTCACTGACGTTTCTGTTCGTCAACTGGAATCCAAGCGTTGGCTGCCACCGACGTATATATTCGTCAAGTCCGTTTTTCAACGGGTAGGCGTGGCAGAGGGTCTCGCCCAGCTCATCTGAGAAATTTACTTTTGTTAACAACTGTAATGACTAATAAATGCCAGGAGATGGGTCGCTAGGTCGTAGAAAGCGAGTCGCGGTGGTGAGAAAAGATGGCGCAGTTCATGGAGTGAGTGATGAACGCCATTTTAAAAAAGCAGTTGACGTTCAGTTGAGTAAACGTCGCTCACGGCACGTTTCTTAAGTGATTTTTCCATCAAAAGCCCTTTGTCAATGTTGTATTATTGTTTTATAGTTTGAGGTGGCACAAAAGCAAAAATGATCAGCGTCCAAGTCGCTGTTCTGCCTGATGTTTCTTTTCACAAAAAGCTTCATTTCTCCATTTTCTTTACTCTACTGCTGTTTTCTAAAAATTGGAAAGAGCTAGAAACAAACTTTTTTATCAAAAAAATATTAACATTAAAATACAGTAGTGTGTTCATCAAAAAATGATTTTATTCCTACAGAGTACATGCCTATTAAGCCACTGTGACATTAGGCACAGTTAACATTAACGCTGGACTTAAATATCGAATAAAAATGTACTAAAATAATGGGTGGATTCAAATTTATTGCAAATAAATAAAGTCAAATAAAAGTTATCTATAGTGCTATCTATAGTGCCATATTGTCTGCATGTTTACGATCTGCGGCGCACATTTGGCCGCCGGCCCCGGTGTCGACTGCGGACTTGAGACAAGGTACGTAGCGTGACGTATTCAATGTTTACAATCCTGGGGGAACGCTACTTTGAGACCACAAAAGTAGCTTAACTACTGAAAAACCATTCGATGTTGTGGTAGTGACGCTACGGAGAAATGTAGTCAAACTAGTAGTGTCGCTAGTATCCGTCACCGCTGTGTTTGGTTGTAAACATACCGTTACCTGCGGAGTACAGGGCGAGACTTCTCGCGCTTGTTTTATGAGATGCAAACCACAAAGCCTCAGGCAGCCAATTCCTAGCCTCGCGAGATCCGGTCAACAGCCCTATACCTGACGTATCTAAGGATTCCCGGCGGGTTTTGTATCGCTCGCGGCTTCTGCTGCCGATCGACGTATCTCTCGCCTTTCCGGATGGATATCCGGTCGCGTCGTTCCCAACCCTAATACAGTCCCTCCATTCGGGGGTCACTGACGTCAAACCGATGTGTCGTGTTCCCTCCCGTCCCGATGTGAGAACGTAGCACTGCTTGCATCTGACCAACTTGTTGGCGCGGTGTGGGTGGAGCTTTCGACGGGGCCGCTTCGGTCCAGATGCGTTTGTGACTCGGCACGCGACACGCGCTTCCTCCCTTTTCGCTATCCGGGGACACTCATTGGCTGAATGCGTTCGTATCTTTACACCTCAGGTGACCAAGCTGCTGCTGGACTGCGGCGCCCGTGTGGACGCGGTAGACCACGAAGGCAACACGCCGCTGCACGTCATCGTGCAGTACAACCGACCCATCAGCGACTTTCTGACGCTGCACGCCATCATCATCGGCCTGGTGGAGGCGGGCGCGCACACGGACCGCACCAACAAGCAGAAGAAGACGCCGCTGGACAAGAGCACCACCGGCGTGTCCGAGATCCTCCTCAAGACGCAGATGAAGATGAGCCTCAAGTGCCTGGCGGCGCGCGCCGTGCGACGCCACCGCATCACCTACCGCAAGCAGATACCCGCCAGCCTCGAGGAGTTCGTCGAGTTCCACTGACCGATGGCCACGTCCCTTTTTTTGCTTTTTAACTCCCTTTTTTAGGACACGTTCAAATCGCTCCAGAACTCTATTTATTTTTATTAACAACTCCTTACTACTAGCGCCCGACCAGTTAATCGTCCGGCCAATTTAATCGGCCAATATTAATTAGCCCTTTTCAAACAAATGAAAACGTAAAATGCTGCTTTTTTTGAATACACGTTAGCACATTGCAACATAATACGGAGATAATGACATTCAAAAAAACATTCCCCCCTAAAATGGACCAGAAAAAAAGCTGATTTTTGCCAACTTCTCTTATGTAAATTGAAACAAAATCCCAAAGAACAAAGGATTGTAAAGCAGTCAAATGTTCTGCCTGTGATTCATATCTTTTTGTTGTTGTTGCAAGTGACGCAAAAAGAGCTCATTTTATTCATGATATATTTTCTAAATTAGTGAGCCGTTTAATCGGTTATCGACATTTTATTCTGCCAGATATCTGCGTTGGCATCAGCCTAAAAAAAATACATATCGGTCGGGCCCTACTCCTTACTGCATCACATGCTATGCTAGCGTGCTAACGATAGAGTACCGATATGGATACTACAAGTACTTAGAATACGTACTGTACAATTTCAGTGAACGCAAAGAAAGATAATTGTTTCTTTCTGACACGTGATTTGCCGATGTGTCAAACGGCTGCAGTTTAGTGCCAACTACAGGCGAGGAGGACTTACGCGATGTCAACTTCTATAGCCCAGTGGCTGGTATCTGCAGCCTTCACGAGTACCCGATACATCGGAATAAGGCCGGTCTCGGCCCGATACGATACCTGGTATCGGTACTCGCCCGTCCCTAGTTTTAACAGTCTGAATGATTCTATTGTAAAAGCTTCCTTTAAGCGGGCGGGTGACCTTTTTCCAAGCAATACTTGTTGACTTTTTAATGAATGTTAGCCAGCAGGCTAACGTAGCATGTGGCAAACGTTCACGCCACTCAGTGAACCCCGCACACAAGGACCCGGTCTCATTAACACGCAACAGGAAATGTGTGCCTGAACTTTTATTTTGTATTTAGTATTGACAAGCTGATTGTGTGACTTTTAATTGAATAGATGATTTAAAAAAAAAAAAAAAAAAAAAAAATGTTCAGCTCCGCTAAACAAAGTGCCTCAAAACTGTTGTTGGTGTTTTGCATGACATAAAATACACGACGATAGCAGCGAAGACGAATACAGCGACGATGACGAGCACGGCGACGACGACTGCGAGGACGACAGCAGCAGTGACGAAGACTGCAAGAACGCGATGACCGTAACGACGATAGTGGAGGTGCAACAGTTAATTGATTATCATATTAATAGACAAATACATGCTGATAATTGTTTCAAGACCTTGTTTAACTTGAGTGTCCAAATCCTGGGAATTTCGGCCTCTCAACAGTAAATATTTTTATTTCTGTCGTCCTCCATGAAAGCAGACCGGTTATCTTTGTGTGTTTTCAAAATAAGTCATTTGCAATCATCTGCTTTTACTTAGGAAAGGAATGATCAACATTTTTGCGGAGTTTCTGTAAGATGCTATGGAAATGGAAGGGGTGGAAGTTTTAAGAAAATGGTCCTCTTATCATCCGGTTTATCAATTAATCCAAAAGTAATTGACAGATTAATCAATGAAGCTAATTGATGATTGCAGCCCTACACGATAGCGACATGTTTTAGTTATAAAATATAAAGGCAACATTTGACAAAGATAGCAACAATACCAACATGACGTCGGCAAAAGCAACAGCGACAATAACAAGGAAAGCAAACGACGACAACGGCGCCGTCCGCTACAATAACATCAACAGCTGTGACAATAACATGTTTTGTTTGGAAAATTCTAAAACAAACAAACATGTAAAACTCAATAAAGGGAAGAGTGAGGCTACAGGGAGAAGAGATAGCAAGGGTGGAGGACTTTAGATACTTGGGGTCAGCCGGTCCTTTTCTTCCCCTTTTTATTAAAGAAAAAAAATAGCATTGAACAGTATATACTATATATATATATATATGCAACAAACATTGAGAACATTCAGTATATCAACAGTATATAAAAAAGGCGTAAAAAAACAAATGCTGGGGCTTGCAACTTTGTTCAAATAATTTAGTGTTTACAAATATTTGTAGTTTTTCGAGCCTTTTTCTTCCTAAAGTCTTTGTTAAGGTGTGTAAATGTATGTTTCTCATTGTCATATTTACCTTTATGAATATAAAATGTCACCCTTATGAAAAATACATATTTAACATGCTTTCTAAAATATATTTCTCTATATTTTCCTATTTTAAAGAGGAAAGTCTTTGTAAAGAAGCATCATGACAAATTCGTTCAAGGGACGAAGGCGCGCTCAACTCCCCCTCGGTGCTTTCCGCACACCAAAAAGTCATTTCCTTATTGTCCCTTTTGGAATCATGGAATAGTTGTTGTCCTATTTGAAAAGTCACTCGATTCCAAACGGCGTCTTCCGGAACCGTGCAACCAACCTTCTTGTTACAGTTTTGACATTGAGCCAAACCGACACGGCCAATGGCTGTTCCCGACGACTGGCCGGCCAATAGCGGTTTGGCATCACTAAGTACGGCGGAATGTTTTGGCGGGAGTGGAAATTTATGGCAGCACTTTGCTCAGCCGCCAGGGGGCCTGGGTGAGCGCTCCCGGTGGCCATCTTTGTGGAAGTCACTGGAGGCCAGGATGTCCCCTCAAGCTCCGCCCCCTCTACCCAAAGAACGGCGACATCGTCGATGACGTCGTCGCGCGCTGCGGCCGCCGTCTTCCCGCCGCGTCGTCACAAAACGTCCGCCGGCTTCCCGTTGGCTGCTGCTGGCTCCTCCTGCGCCAGACTCCGCCTCTTCCTAGAGAAGAAGCCCAGCTGCGCGCACACATTAGTTGTGTGTGTGTGTGTGTGTGTGTGTGTGTACAGATAAGAGTTTGTCAATGTAAGTGTGTGTGTGTGTGTGTACACGCACCCTCCACAGCGTGAGCACGATAATGGCCAGCGCGAGGAATCCTGCAGCTGAACTTCCCAAAATGACAATCAGCAAGATGGCGCCGGACTTGTGCTCCTTCTTCAGCTCCACGAACGTCTGCGCATGACCTCCGGCCACATGGGGGCGCCGTGACACACGCGCACACGCACTCACATTAGCGGCGGTGGCGCTGTCATGGTGTGATTATCACTTTTGTTGATGCCGCTGTTGTTGTGCCCATTGTTCTCGTCGATCAACTTTTCAAGCTTTTATTTTATTTTTTTTCTCCTTTTTTAACAAATTTGCTGCATGTTAAACATCACGCGAGCAGAACCAGACAACGGGTCTGCCGACTGGTGTGTATGCTTCGCTAACGAGCGTGACTACACGTCGATGACGTGATCGTTTGAAGCCGAACTTGCTAAACTGTTGTTGACTTTCTAGCGGTGTCTTTGGCCGAAAGTGAAGTAGAGCGGAGCCCTGCGTGCTCGCGCTTTGTCACGCGCAGGTTCGCACATTGGCGGACATTTTGTGGTTAAAAGCAAAATAATATAATTTTTTTCCATGCATCAATTATCCACGGGTTTTTGGCCCGCTCCACTGTACATGTTGTTGATAGAAATATATGTTAAAAACGCAAACGAAGTCTAAACATTGGCTCTTGTCATCTTTGGTGACATCTTGTGACATTGCAGACGTTTCAAGTGGCTGCGGGTGTTTTGTTCGGCGAACCGGGAGGCAGCGCTTCGTTTTGTCGAAAGCGGAGGTGGGAAACCCTTTGCGCATCACGATGAGGTATTTGCGGCTCGACTCGGCCACCGGCTTCCTCGGAATCCAAACCGAGACCGAAGTCCGCAAAGTCGTCTTCGGCGTCTGAACGGCACGACTCGAGCGTCGTACGCGTTTCGGGAATTCTAACAATTTGATGACGTCGCCGGACGACGATTCGAGTTGCATCGTGGGATACGCGCAAGGCCCCGCACAAGGACGGAATTTGTGCTCACGAGAAAAGGGCAGAGCCGCACCTGTCTGACCGGACGCTCCTGCTGCAGGAAGAACGGACCTGAAGAGTCCAAGCGGACGTCCGCGCTGAGCAAAACCCGCAGAGTCCTGAAGACCACCTGGAGAAGGTGCACACGCAATTCACAATTCAGTACTTTTCTGGGGGACAATTCGCTATTGGGTGGGAAATGCCAGAAGCGAGTGACCTTCTGCAAGACCGGTCGCCGGAGTTTTCCTCTCAGGGTCAACGTGACGCGATCGGACGCCGGAAGGAAAAGTTTGCAGTCGGCCGACACGCTCGCACTGTTGCTGGCGTTCTGCACGAGGCACGCGCGCAGTGTTACTTTGGGCTCGTGCAAACGTGCGCACGTACGCGCACCAACCATCTGCGTCAGGTGCGTCAGGTCCTCCGCTGTCGCCTGATCGGCTGCTGCGGGTTGCGTCAGGACGCAGGAGGCGGCGGCCTGCGGAGACGAGGGAGGGGCGTGAGCCGGGCGATCGACGGCCGGACGGGCGGGGCCGAGGAACGGACCTGGTCCCGGTCCCGGCCCAGGCCGCAGTGCGTGAGGCTCAGCAGACGGTTGCCGTGGAGACTCACAGCCCAGAGGTCGGCCCTGAAGGACACGCCGTCAACGGGGAACCACGACAGGTTCTCCAGCTGGGACCACAACACACACACATTGATATATTTACACATTCTCTTTCTTTGTGTGTATGTAAAAAAAAAAAATATATATATATATATATATATATAAGGTCAATGTTTTACTCGCGACCTTTTTCCCACTCGTGCTTTCCTACTATATGATATTTCTGCACACTAGTAGAATGACTAGAGTGCACTAGAAGGACAACTACATCACTAGTTGACATCTGCACACCACTTGTGAAGCACTAGTAGAATTTTTGCTTATTAGTGGCACTAGTAGCATGGCGCTGTCAACTTGTGCTTATGCCGAAGCATCTTTCCATGCGACTGACATAGAAAGACACGTTGAAAGACGGGAAGACGTCGTCTTCGTCTTCGTCGTCTTCATCTCCCGGGGACGCCAAAGACTCGGATCGGACGACGAAGCGGGAGGGGCTTTGATCTCTGCGGAGAGAGACGAGCTGTCATTCGATTGGCCGGCGGACGTTCGATCGCCGGCGGGCCAACTGACGCGGTGAAGACGATGTCCGTTCGGTACTTGAGGGCGAGCGTGATCTCGGCGTCGTTGTCATCGGGGGAGGCGTCTTCGCCTTCGCTAGAACGCGCGCGCGCGCACACACGTTACGCGTTTAATGTGTGCGTGTACGTAGGCGAGTGATTGCACGTGTGCGGCGTTCTCACCTGCCGGCCGCCATGGCGAGCCAAAGGTGGTCCAGAAAGACCAAAGAACTGAACTCGAACTCCACCCGGAAAAACACCTGGAAGGAGAAAGCCAGCGTCCGTCCGTTTTCTATGCGGGACCGGTCACCGGTCCACGTCAGGGCACACGTGGACAAACAAAGGAACATCTCGGGCTCGCACCTGAGACGAGGCCTTCATGAACGGAGCGCTGATGTTACACCGCCTCCGATTGGCCTCCTCGGAGAAGCACTCCATTCGCACGTCTGATTGGTCCTGTCAGAAAGGGGCGGGGCCAGACAAATCCTTCGCTAGGGATTCGGGAGACTCTCAGACTGAATCGAATCAAATCCGGTCGAATAAAATTGAATTAAAACTAACCGACTCGTATCAATTCAAAGCTACGTTTTCCGCGCGCTCACCTTGACGACGAGGCTCGCGAAGACGAGGTTGCGCGAGGAGGAGATGAGGACGGAGGTCCCGTAGGCGTTCTCACCGCGGTTCTCCAGGCGGGCGAAGAAGGCCGCCCTCCTCCGCCTCGTGTCCACCACGAACGCGCCGGCGGCCTGCGGCGTCCCCTGCTGCCCGCACACCGACCGCCACGCCTCCTCCGGAGAACTGCACAACTGTCTACACGGGAACACAAACGCTTCTTACTGCGTGTGTGCGCCTGTTTGCGCGCGCGAGAGTGAGAGACTCACCGGACGCCGGTGAGGTCGGTGTGAGTGTCGATGATGAGGTCTGGCACGCAAGCGTCTTCCCGCGCGCATCCGTTCCAAAATGGGAGCTGCAACAAATGCAACAATGCTAGCTAATGTAACGTTTACGCTAAGCTAAGCTAAATGCTACGATAGCCTCTTTCCGCTGCGCTACGTCATTGATTAGCAGCCCGGCGCGCTCGGTTGCAAGCGAGTTGTCGCGTCGTCGGCGTGCCGCAGGGTGCCGTGACTTCACCTCGGCCTTCAGCGTCGTGGGCCAATCGGGGTCCAGCATCGGCCCGTCCTCTGAGCTCCACAGCCCCGCCTCCAGCCCCGCCGTGATTGGACGGCCGTAATCCATCGTGTCCTGTTCAGAGGACCGCTCGGCCTGTCAGTGTACTTGTGCGTGAGCGTGCGCGATATGTGAGCGCACGTGTGCGCCTCACCTGCACTGTGAATCCGTGACGTCGGCATTGTTGACTTCCCGTTGTCAGCGTCATCGTTTTCGTCTGTAGTTGTTCGCGGTCGTCCAGAACGGCTCGATGAGGAAATCGTTTTTCGTCTAAACTCAGCTGGTAGCGGACCGCTGTCGAGGGGGTGGAGTCAGAGGTCCGGCGTTAGCGGATGTGATGTGCCGCCGAATGACTTACAACTTGGCGGAGTCCATTTTAACAAGAACTGTTACGCGAGTAAACGATGTATGAAGCAGAACACTTTAGAGTAGAAGAGTTGAAAGGTGCTTAACAGGCTGCAGGAGGCAATAGGAGATGAAGCACCTTGCTCAAGCGAGGAGACAACTCTGGAAACAGCGGAAGAAGACTTCTGGAGTGGAAAAAGGAGGGCATAAGCACTCTCCAGGCTGAGATTAAAATCCGTCTGGCATCCCTCCGTAGAGCAGAGCGTTTACAGATACCAAGAAGGAAGAAAGAACAAACCAGAACACGGTTCTACAAAGATCTCTTCAAGTTCCTAAAGACTCTCTTCACCGAAGAGCAAAAGTGGGCCATCTTGTCAGACAGCCCCCCCCCCCCCCCAGAGCATCAATTTGAGACTGGCCCTCCAACTTGGAGAGAGGTGAAAAAGATTGTCTGTGGGGCAAGAACAGCATCAGCTCCTGGGCCAAACGGAGTCTCATACATAGTGTCTAAGAATGCACCAGCTGTTTCTGTAGGTTTCTCTGGAGGCTCTTGAGAAGAGTCCGGCAGAAGAGGACCTGACCCAAAGCGTGGCGCAGACCAGACGGCGTTTTGATCGCAGTGAACATCAGCCAGGTCTGCCCGGTCTCCCTACTTATTTTGGAAGGTCAGGCTCCCACCGGGCTCACGGTGCGCAAAAACACACCTGCAGGTGACACAAATCGAAAACTCTCGTGATGAGGGGAAAGTCACCGCCTTCGGTGACTGGGCGCAAATGGAGACGCAAGAGGCAACGTGAGCTCTCAGGCACGCCGACATCGTCTGCAATGTTCGGCAAGGGAGAGGAGGCCTCGGGCCGACAACTACTTTTCCCGTCCTGGAGAAAGGCCACCACCGCTCCTGCACGAAGGAAGACGGTAGTGAGGGAAGTGCGACGTTTGTCGTCCTTCCGACGCCGCATAATCTCCACGGGTGGGTCGGTAAGGATGCTGGTTGCGCGCTTTGCTCCGGGCCAGCGCCCACGCCGGCACATACTCGCAGGGCGCAAAACCAGTACACTTGGCGCCATAACCGACTTTTAAAGACCCTTGCGTCCACACCGGTGGGGTTAGTCCATCCGGCATCACTTAGCTACCTCCGCCAAGATCTGACCCCTCACGGACAACTGCCTTTATCCACGAAGGGGCTACAGCTACCATCAGGCTGGACTGAGCACGTGACTGGAGACTCACAGCAGATGGTGTTTGCTCCAGAACTTGCCGCCGCCACCACCTTGACACCTGATCTGGTGCTGCGGTCCCCTTTCCTAAAGAAGGTTTACAGAATTTGGCTCACCGCACGCCGGGAGGATTCCGCGGACGAGGCATACGAGCGAAAACATCTGCGCTATGCCGAGTCAGCTGCCGAAGCACGACGTCACGGCTGGAACACGGAAGTCCGCCCAGTGGAAGGTTCGTGGGAACGTCTACCACCGAACCCCCGAGGCCAGAGCCGGCGTGCCGTGCCGCCGCGAGCTAAGATCTGATCCGCCTCCCGTTGGCCGTGTAAAGCGCTAAAGGCCGAAACGGCCCACGAGCCGGAGGGGCACTGGTGGTCCCGCGGCCCGAAATTCAACTTCCCTCAAGTTTCTCCAAGTCCGCCATCCTGTGTATGTGCTCGCGCAGGACATCGACATCTTTAGCCAGGGTTTTGCATGACACACTGATTGTGTCATGCATTCGTGTGTGTGTGTGTGTCTGTATAAGTGCGTGTGCGCGTGGATGTTGTCCAGATGTTTCGAGTGTGCACGTGGCAACTTGTCATCCGGCAGTGTGATATCGTCTTGGAGTCATCCGATAGGCCAAACGTGGCGATAGCAGTGGAAAAAAACCGAGCACTTGGACTACATGCTGAAAGAGTTTTGGGTAGCGTCGCGCGTACCGACGCGATGGGCGGCGTCGCGCGTGTCAGCTGTGGCGCCGCGCAGGCGCAGGCACACCACGGCGACCATGCAGGCGACCGCTCGTCCCGCTCTCTGGCAACCCTTGCGGAACACGTTCACCTTGGCGGGCTCGAACGTCAGCGTGGACTCCAGACGCACCACCTGGCGACACCTGCGGGGGGGCGGGGCGGGGCGGGGCGTGGTCACGTTACGCATGACGCACGCGCGTGCACGCCGCGGGACTGACCGCACGATGACGGCGGCGCCGAGCGCTCCGACGGCGACGTTTCCGAGTCCGTCGCCATCCTCGGCGGCGTGAAGACTTTGGCCGAAGTACTTGAGTCCCGAGTCGAGGCTGACGGC
The DNA here is from genome assembly GCF_024500275.1 of Phycodurus eques. Lineage (NCBI taxonomy): Eukaryota > Metazoa > Chordata > Actinopteri > Syngnathiformes > Syngnathidae > Phycodurus > Phycodurus eques. Next base: position 32,146,397 of record NC_084529.1, read on the forward strand.
GGCGAGACGCTGAGGAGAAAGACGGAAGATTCGTCACCGTCGTCGCGATGGTCGCGTGCGCGTGTCACGTATTTCGGCAATGGCGTGCGGTTGCCGCCCCCACCTGCGTGTGGTGCGCGCGAATGCTCCTGCGGTGCCCGTGATACAGGTACAGTGCCCCCCGGTGGTCGTCTTCAAGCGGCGCACCCACCGCCAAATCGTTGAAGCCGTCCGCATTCACGTCAGGAATTTGCGCCAGGGCGGAGCCAAAGCGCGAATTGCGAGCGGGCGAGGGAAGCAGCGCCCCCTGCAGCGCCAACGGAGCCTGCGAGAGCGCGCGCGCGCGCACACGCAAACACTCATTTGGGAGTAGCGCATACACTTCTGTTGCGTGTGTTCACGTGTCTGCAACTGTGTTTGCGTGTACATGCGTGTGTGTGTATAATGAGGCTATGCCGATTCCGTATCGAAACCGAAAAATCGCGGTCTTCAAATACGCGAAGCTTTGTCGCCTTTGAAGTGGCACAACGGCGACACGCCCGTTCACGCGTGTCCCACCCTTCTGCGCGCACCCACCCACATGAGCTCACGGCGCTCCCAAACTTCACCCATCCCGCCATTTCTTTTCACCGCTTCTCGTCACGCGTGGTCGCGGGCGTGCCGGGGCCTAGCCCGGCTATCTTCGGGCGGGAGGCGGGGCGCACCCCGAACCGGTCGCCGGCCAATGGCAGGGGACGCGAAACAAGCAACCGTTCGCGCCTACGGGCGATTTAGAGTCCTCGGTCGACCGAGCACGCGTGTTTTTGGGAGGCGGGAGGAAACCGGCGTGCACCGGGAGAACATGCCGACTCCACCCGGGCGGGGCCGGGATTTGAACCCCGGTCCCCAGAACTGTGATGCGGATGGGCTCACCACGCCGGCCTTGTTTTGACCTATTTTGTTGTTGGCTTTCTGGTTTGCGGCACAAATAGGAAGTCTGTTACGGCGCTAATTAAATGTTGACGTAGACAGCAAGTTTGTTTGATACGCTCGCTACTTAGTTCCTTCGTTTCTGCTTTACAGCCCGGACCGGCGTAATGAAGTGTCGTAAATAAATAGTCGCGTTTTTTGATTGCAATCTCTTCTTAAAACCTCTTTTCACCCTCCGCCCAAAAATTTCGGGTATCAAACCGCGGGTCAGAAATCGCGCTACGTATCGAATTGCGACCTTAGCGTGCACTTATGTCGTGCGCGTCGTCGTGTTGTGTGCGGAGCGTTTACCTTTGCGTGTGTGTCGAGCGTGTGGATGTACACTTTGCCAGTCTCGTGCGCGTCGTGGCTACAGTACATGGGCGCCGCCACTAGGAGGAGGTCACTCCGCGAGTCGCCATCCACGTCCATCGACAACAACACGCTGCCGTAGTAAGAGCCCATCTGACGCGCGCGGGAAACAACGTACGTGACGCACACGAAGCTATCGTCGTACACGTGAGGTCTCGATCAGACCTGCTCTCCCAAGAGCGCCTGCAGGACGTCGACGTGTCCGCGGCGATCCAGCGTGAAGGCGACGACCTTCCCGCTGTGGTTGAAGCGCGGCGCTCCGGCCACCAGGATCTCGTCCCGCGAGGCGCCCGTCGGGACCAGCGACCCCAGCGAGTAGCCTGAGGGAGGACGGCAGCGGCGTCAGCTGTCGCGGCGCCGCGCCGCAACAGCGCCGTCCGGCGGCTCCTACCGAGGTAGGCGGCGTGGTTCCGGAGCTCCTCGGGAAACTGGTCGCCGTACGCCGCCTGGGCGAGCAGCAGGTTCCCGTGCGGGCTCTGCTTCAGCACGGCGCCGTTCCAGTCGTACGCGCCCACGACGCCCACCAGAAGGCCGTCCTGAGAAACACGAGCGGTTAGCTGAGATGCGAGCTTCTCATCCCGGGTCTGGCGACCAGTCCGTCGTGTATGTCTACACGTGTCCTGGGATATATCGGCGACCGGTTTTTCATTTTCTTCCGCACACCCTGCGATCGGCGAGCGGCGGACATGTCGATGGCGCGGCGTTTGTTGTCCAGGTCGCTAGGAGAAGAGAAACGTGCGAGAGGAATGTTCCGGAGCGATCGGTTGCGCTCGCACGCGGCGGAAATTCCCGTGGAATCTTCTTTTCTGACTTGAGCTCATCGCTCGGTCCAGAAGAGCCGAACTCGGAACGAGTTCGATCGAGTCCGAGTCCGAGTCCGAGTCCTAAAACCCGTTTTCGTCGAGCACTGTCGTCGACCCGAACGCTGTACGGTATAAACGCCTGACGCGTCCCGTCGTCCGCGTCGCGCCGAAAACAAAGCCGATTCGATCGATCGATCGAGCGATCGATCGTGTGGGCGGAGCCGACGTTTGTGGACAGCGCGCAGAGAAAATCGAGTTGACAATGATTTCAATACAATTGGGTCTTTGAAAAAATATTGACGATAAATCAATTCGCCAACTACCTGCTACATCAATGAATAAAAACCAAAGTCGAGAAATCAACATTTTTAACCAACACAATTCGGATCGAATTTTGAATTCCCATTTTCAATCTTATCATTTGTCATTATTTGAATGATGACGAAGCAATTGAAATCCAAACATTTCAAATGTATATTTAGTAATGTTAGGAAAATACTCAAAATGAAATAGCATTACTACTCCGGCCGAATTGATTTGATTGAAAATCAATCAATGAACCAATGATTTAATTCGGTCATTGAATAAAAAGTAAATAATGATGAATACAAATGTAAGATGGTTTGTTTTACACATAAAATGTACTCTCATTGTAAATGTGATGTAATAAGCATTCAGCTAAATTAACACAGAACCAACATAATTCCAAAGAATGGTGACGAAATAAACGCGCATGTACTTAAAAGTATGTTGCATCCCCGACGTCGGCGACCGATGCGCTCGACTGGCTTATTTGCGCTTTCCGCGTCGCGTTCGGCTTCAAAAGTAACGAGCTCATTTTCAAAGCGGAACGAGTCGAAGCGACAGACGCTCGTGTTCCGAAAGTCACGAGTCGCCGGCGAAAGAACCCGCCGGCTTACCGTCGGCGCAGTAGCGCGACTTGGCACCTGCGCAGCTTTCCGGCGTGGGCGCGAGTGTCCAGCTGCCGCTCCCCTTGCGTCGTGTTGTCTTTGGCCTGGAGTTGTCTCACACGGGTTGCGTTTCAGTTTTGGAGTGTTTGTGTTGCGTTACGTCGGTGTTGTCTTTTCGTGTAGTTTGGATTTTGTGGCTTTCTGTTGTTTGTCGACTGGATTGTGTCGCGTTTGTTGTGTTAGCGCTGTGTAGTCCTCGTGTTCCTGTTGGTTTTTGTTCTTATGCTTTTGTGTTGTTGTATTGTATTGCATAAACAGGAAGAATCGATCCTAAGTCCGTGCATTTCCTGAGCCGCTTCTCCTCACGTGCCGGAGCCTGTCCCGGCTGTCATCGGGCAGGAGGCGGGGTACGCCCTGAACCGGTCGCCGGCCAATGGCCGTTGATTCTAAACGTGTATCCTTCATACTTTAGAATTTTCGGTGTGTACAACGTTCCGTTTGTGGATGTACAGCACTTTTCAAATGCTCTGTAAATCGAGGTAAGCTGAGATGTTTTTTCGATGCCAAGCTCCTTGTTTCCTCAAATAACCTGGAGAACGCGGCTACGCGAGACGGCCACAAAGGCGAAGGTTTGCGTTCGGGCGGAGTCGGCGGACTCACCTGCAGAAGGTGCGAGGAGAATCCCGCCTGCGCCATCTGCAGGCCGAAGCCTCGCCCCGTCCCGCCGCTTCCTGACAAACACCGGAGCGATCGGTCGACATCCCGGTCTTCCCGATTTAGCCGTCGGTGGCGAGCGCCGCGCTCACCTTCCAAGGTAAAGATCCTCTCCCCCAGCGCGTCCACGATGTCCTTCAGCGCCGCCTCGTCGGTCACGTTGAAGAAGTGGTCCTCGTCGGGGTCGCTGGCGATGAAGCGGATCTCCTTCAGGAAGGCCTCCGGGTTGACGCCGCGCCGGTTGTAGTAGCCCAGGACCTCAAATCGCACGTAGACAGGAAGTGTCGCCGCACGTGATTGTGTTATGTCGTGTCAGTGTCGTGTAGTGGTCTCACCGCGATGGCGTACATGGTGATGTTGTCGCGTTTGCACCGACGGACGGCGTCGTCGAGCCGAGGATTGTCGTGAGATTCTCCGTCCGTGATCACCACCAAAACCTTGTGAGCGCCGGGACGACCGCCGCGCTCGAACGCCTGCGATCTGAGGAAACCGCAAGCACCGGCGCGGCAATGATACACACGGACACGCACCGATCTCCGGCGCGGCGTGCGGGGCGAGGCGCGCACCTGGCCACGTTGATGGCCAATGCCGTCCGGGTCTCCTCGCCTCCTCGCTGTCTGATGTCACCCGCGGCCGCCAGGACTTCCTCCACCGTCCGGTGCTCGCCCAGACGGAACTCGTGGACCACCTTGGAGCCGTACTGCAGCACCCCCACCTGCGCACCCGCACGCCGATGTCACGGGAACAGAAAAAGCCAACGGACGGGGTGGACCGGGAAAACCGGAAGCACGAGGATGACCGGGCGGATCGGGACGACGGGAACGACGAGGACAAGGACGAAAGGGAGGTTGAGGAGGAGAATGACACGAGGAGTACGCCGTTGGAGGGTACAACCGGGAGGAAGTGGAGGACGGCGAGAACGACGAGGAGGATGGGGGGGACGAGGGCGATAATAAGGACGAGAACGACGAGGAGGACCGGGAGGAAGGGGACGACGGAGAGGACGGTAAGGACGAGGAAAACACAAAAGAAAATGAGAAGGGTTCTGACAACGAGGAAGTTGAGGAGGAGAAAGATGACGAGGAGGACGGTGAAAACGAGGAGAACGACGCCGACCTGCGTCTGACTGGGGCCGATGTTGAACTTGTTCAGGACGTTGATGAGGAAGTCCCTGACGTCGCCCCACGGGTAGATGGAGTTGGAGCCGTCCACCACCATCACCAGGTCCACGAACGTCTCGCACCCTGCGCACAGGTGAGACGGATGCCCGCGTGGACGCACACGGACGTGACGCCGAGGAGACGGACGGACTTACTCTGGAAGGCGGGCGTGACGGCGCCCAGCATTTGGAAGCGCGCTCCCACGCGGGCGCACATTCCCGACGTGTACAGGGAACTGCCGCACTCGTGGGACCAGCGCGGACCGCACGTCTGCCGACGACACCGCCGCGTTGTTAGCGACTTAGCATCCGTCCTTGTTAGCATGCTAGCATGTCGGTGTGCGTCAGCACGCCGGCATTCATCACTTTTAGTATGTTCACACGACTCGCCACAAAGCTTCCGTCTCTGCGATCCGCGGTGAGCGTCATTCCCAGCCTCATGCCGTCTTTCCGCTGCGCCGGCACGCGGTCCACGGACACGTTTCCTGGTCACGTGACAGCACGTCAACAGATCGTCCGGCAGGGGGCGGAGCTTCGGGCCGCGCGGCTCACCCAGGTGCAGGCGGCTGCAGGCGCCGCTCGAGTTCCCGTGGTCCACGGGACACCTGAACACATCGCCGGTCCGCTGGTCGCCCGTCCGGGCCAGGGGGGCGCCGACCAGGAGCCTGCGGGCGTACGCGCACGCACATACGAACACGCATTCGCGGGGACGCGTGCCAACACGCATTTGCACACACGTGTGCATGTGTGAAGACCCCCAAAATGAGGTTACTGGGAAATTGAAAAGTGGCGTGTGCGTGGATACATTTGTGTTTGCGTGGGAGTCAGACTCCACAGCTCATCGTTAACGTGGACTCGACACACACACTTCCTGTTGACTTTTGTGTGTGCGCTTGTTTCCCCCCAATGCGCCGCGGGACATCGCCGTTAACGATGTCAATCGTTTGTCCGCCTCGCGATAAACACGACGAAGAGCGAGATGAAGGGGAGCACGTCGAGCGCACGCGACTTGTCGTCTGCCTTATTGAGTCCAGCTGCGAATTTTCCTCGGACGGAGAAAAACATTCCGAGACGACGACGGCGGCGGGGAAGAAGAACGAATTTGACAAGCGCGCACGCACGCACCACCCAGAAAAGAGAAGATAGACGGCGGCGAGACGAGCCGAGGTGAAAAGTAGAAACAAATGGAAAGACGAGTGTGTGTGAGAAGCATCCGTCACCATCGGCGTCCTTGCGCGTAGTGTTGTTGTAGCGTGTAACCGAAGTGGTTTTCCTCGGAGCCTCGGAAGATCTGCGCTCGCTTGGAGTTGAGGTTGAAGCACACGAGCGAGTCTGCAACACAGCAACGACAACGACAACGCAATTGAACGTGAGAGTGAAACGGGAGCCGCTTCAGGCTTCTTGGGAGGCCGAGCGCGCCGCAGAGGTCGCGGAAAGCTTTTCCTGTCGTGCACAGAAAATTGCGCACGCCAGGAACCGCCGCCGTCTCTCGTTCCGGACCGGACATCCGTCCCAATATCGACAGTATCGATACCGAGTCAGGCTCGGTGGCGATACCGGCGCGACGGGCTCGATCCGGTAGTTCGACTTTCGCGCGCGTATGCGCCGCCGCGGTTCCGTCAAAGAGGCGGCAGCCGGGTCGCCCCCGACTCGCGTTAACCGTGTCGTAGCTTCACGTGACTCGACGGCGCAAAGCGAACGAGCCGGCGCGCGCGCAACATCGGCAGAGGGGAAGAGGAGTGTCGGAGGGCGATATTGTCAGGGCCAAAATGACGCGCCTTGTAAAAAAGCCCGAAAGTGGGAACGCTGCAAATTGACGGAAGCGCATGCGGAAGAAAACGCCTCCGTCAAAGCGCATTCGGACCCGGGTGCCGACTATTTCGCAATTGAGCAATTTCACGATGCGTCGACCTCAGCTGTTGAAAAACGGCGACTTCTGGCCCCGTATCGACTCGGTATCGCATGTTCGATTGCTTGAACGTCTCATTTTGCTAAAACGCTACGCGGAACTAAAATAGCGGATAGCAGGACAACTCCGATCGTTTGCAAAAGTCTCTGAAAAACAAAATGTGAAACAGCCGTTTCACGTGACTCGCTTTGGTTTGCTGACCTGAGACGCTTTCTCAGCGATTCGAGTACTCTAAGTGAAGAACACGGAGCAAGTGCAAATCTCCGACACGTTTGTTCGCTCACCGAACAGAGTGATGAAACATGATTTCTCTCCATATAACCAAATCGGTCAACGTGGAGAATGTGTGCCAGTTTTTGTGCTCCTTCAGTAAATGTCAGGCACGCCCAAAATACGGTCTCCAGCACAGGTTACAATTACAGTCGAAAACATAGATGTAAAATCCAGAAAATGCCAGACATGATCTCTTGGCCTGGCCGGATCAGGCCAGAGAGTTTCAGCAAGCTCACACAGGCGAGATCCTCACGAGCAAGACAGCGTGGGAAGAACTGTCTTGAAAGTGCGGAGACCCTCACAGCTGCGCTCTTCTTCTTCGCTCTCCTCCCATTTTGCTCACGTGCTGCATTTTTCCGATTGGCTGTGTTTTTTAACGATTGGCTCATTTGACAGTCAACCATCCATCCATTTTCTTTCGCTTATCCGAGGTCGGGTCGCTGGGGCAGCGCAGAAGCCCGGACTTCCCCTCTCCTTGTCCACTTCGTCCAGCTCCTCTGGGGGGATCCCGAGGCGTTCCCGAGCCAATCTGGAGAGACCCTAGTCTCAACTTTGAGCCACCTCATCTGCCTACCCTCGATGCATAAGAGTAGTGGCTCGACTCTGAGCCCCACCCGGATGACCGAGCTTCTCACCTAGGACTCGTTCTTCAGCTTGACGGCATCACCGACGGGTTCGGGGATCGCCGCCACGACAGGCGCCGACCGCCTTACGGCCACAGCTCCGGTCGGCCGCATCGACGACGGAGGCGTGGAACGTGGTCCGCTCGGACTCAATGTCCACCGCCTCCCTCGGGATGAGGGCGAAGTTCCGTCGGAGGTGGCAGTCGAAACTCCTTCTGACGGGGCTCTGCCAGACGTTCCCGGCAGACCCTCCCAATACCTTTGGGCCTGCCACCATCGGAGCCAACCCGCCACCATCACCTTTGCTTTCCCTGAAAGCTCCGCGACGCGGTCTGCTCAGGGAAGCGGGGACGAATCCACACAATTCCTTTCCGTAATTTGAGGGCAACCACTCAATTCACACTACATCAGTCTGGCATGCATCCCGATCGCTGACCAATTACAAGCGGCGATCCCCCCGAGCTGAGAACAATAGCACACTAGCCGACGACTTGAATACCTTCTACTGCAGATTAGAAAAGGACACTTTCTCACCCCACACCCACCCGGCCGCACCCCCGACCACAATCACACCTCTGACTTCTGCGTTAACCATCCAGCGAACAGGATGTGAGACGCATCTTCAAACGACAAAAGATTAACAAAGCGGCAGGCCCGGACCATGTGTCCCCATCCTAACTCAAAGTCAGCGCGGACCGGCTCGCTCCAGTCTTCACACAGATCTTCAACAGATCTCTGGAACTGTGCGAAGTACCAACCTGTTTCAAACGCTCCACCATCATTCCAGTCCCCAAGAAACCTGCAATCTCGGGTCTAAATGACTACAGGCCTGTCGCCTTGACATCTGTGGTCACGAAGTCCTTTGAACGTCTCGTGCTGGACCACCGAACAGGTCTGCGGATGATGCGGTCAACATGGGACTGCACTTCATCCTTGAACACCTCGACAGTGCAGGGACCTACGCGAGGATCCTGTTCCTGTACTTCGGCTCAGCGTTCAACACCATCATCCCTGAACTCCTTTCCTCCAAGCTTCTCCATCTCAGCGTCTCGCCTGCCATCTGCCAGTGGATTTACAGCTTTCTGACAGCCAGGACAGAGCAGGTGAGGTTGGGAGAGACCACCTCATCCGCACGCAGCATCAGCACTGGGGCGCCCCAAGGTTGTGTCCTCTCTCCGCTGCTCTTCTCTCTCTACATGAACGACTGCACCTCAACGCACCCGACTGTCAAACTCCTGAAGCTTGCGGATGACACCGCTGTCATCGGCCTCATCGAGGACGGTGACTAGTCTGCATAGCGACAGGAAGCGGAGCGGCCGGAGCTGCGTTGCGCCCGACGCAACCTGGAGCTGAACACGCTCGAGACGGTAGAGATGATCGTGGACTTCAGGAGGCATCCTTCGCCACAGCTGCCCCTCACGTTGTCCAACTGCCTTGTGTCAACCGTCGAGACCTTCGAGTTCCTGGGAATTACAATCTCTCAGGACCTGAAGTGGGCGAACAACATCAACTCCGTCCTCAAAAAGGCCCAGGAGAGGATGTACTTCCTGCGGCTTCTGAGAAAGCACGGCCTGCCGCCGGAGCCGCTGAGACGGTTCTACACAGCGGTCATCGAATCGGTCCCGTGTTCTTCCATCGCAGTCTGGTTCGGCGCCGCTACAAAAAAGGACAAACTCCGACTGCGACGGACAATCAAAACTGCTGAAAGGATTGTCGGTACCCCCCTACCCGCCATTGAGGACCTGCACGCTGGCAGAACTAAGACAAGAGCGTGCAAAATCCTCTCGGACCCTCCGCACCCCGGTCACCGGCTCTTCCGGCTCCTTCCCTCAGGTAGGCGCTACCGATCAACGCAAACTAGAACTAGTAGACATTCCAACAGCTTCTTCCCTCTTGCGATCAACTTCTTAAACACCTAACCTATAATTCCATTACAATAAGCTGGCAATTTTTTGACTCGAGTTCGTTGTCACATTTCTGTGGGGCCAATTATGTATGACTCGTGCACTCACTGTAGTTGTCTCGCCATGCTGCACTATTTTCATATACTGGCCACTCGTGCCAGAGTAGCATCTGCTCCATTTGCACACGGACTGAGGAGTATCTGCAACATTTGCACGACCGACATTGTCCCAGATGATCGCACTACTCGTCACTTTAAACCGCATCCGCTCCTTGAAGTCTCAGCGCCCTTTGCACAATGGTCATTGCACCGGACTATTGCAATGTTGGTCGTTCGAACTGCTCTAAGTGCTAGAGGACTCTGCATCTTTTTGCACGATTGTCAAAAAAGATATAATAAAATAAAATATATTGTACCGGCATTACCAGATAACGAGCAACCCTTTATTGCCCAGTGACTGTTTTCCGTCAATGTCTTCATGCCTCCAAAGCGTTCTCTGTCAATCGACTGTCTGTTGTCGTACTCGAGCGGCTCCAACGACCGGACACAAATTCCTGATTCAGACTCAGAGCAATCCAAATTGGGAATAATAACTGCACTCAACATTAGAAGCTGACACATTCTTCATACTATCATTCACTCCCAAAAATGAAAAATGTCTGTCTTTCTTATCTTTATTCTGAAATGGGCTGCAAAATCGTATCGAATATCTATCGGAAATCTCCAATGGAGCAAGAAGCTTTGTCTTTTCTTTGACTCTTGTCTTTGGCCTTTTGTTGTTCTGTTTTGAATTGATTTTATCTTCCTTTTGACATTCTTTCTTTCACTGTCACGCACTGAGCTGCAATCCTTGTATGAAATGTGCTGAACAACTTGTTTGTTGTTCTACGATGACCACGATCCACCCATTTTCCGTACCGCTTGTGATTTTTTTCGAATGATTATTATGACTTTTTTGTCTCCGAGCTGTCTGGCAAGCGGGTTGGAAGTCGGTCAGCTGCCGCGCCGTCAGGAATGCGTTCACAGAGCCAGGTTTCAGTCCACAAAAGTAAAAGTTCAAACAAAAGTAAGTCGGAGTGTATCGGCCATTGTCAGATTTTGCCCTTTTCAAATTGATGACACGCAACTATGAAATATAAGACGTCTGCTTCTAATGACTACGGCAGTATCTTTTTTTTTCTATACTGAAGACATTTGCTTTTCAGATCAAAAGCTGGATATGAAACCAAAGTTCCGAATTCCAGCTTTTATTTCATGGCATTTCCACCAAGATGTGTTCAACAACACGGGACAGAGCACCTTCTGTTTGAAGCCACCCACTTTTCAAGTGAGCAAAGGAATCGGAACAGACATGATTGAATGAACTTCAAGTGACGAACATTTACTCTTTGGTGGCATAACCCTTACTTGCAATAAGTGCATCAAGCCGGCCACTTGCATTCTTCATTTGCACTGCTTTTCCAGGCCTTTACGGCAGCCTCTTTCAGTTCTTGTTTGTTTCTGGTGGTTTCTCCCTTCAGTCTCCTCTTCAGGAGGTAAAATGCATGCTCTGTTGGGTTAAGGTCTGGTGATTGGCTTGGCCAGTCAAAGACCTTCCACTTTTTCCCCCTGATGAAGTCCTTTGTTGTGTTGGCAGTGTGTTTTGGGCCATCGTCTTGTTGCAAGATGAAGCTTCTCCCGATGAGTTTGCATGCATTTTTCTGTAAATTTGAATCTGTAAACATGAATGAAATCATCATTTAAAAACAGCATTTTCTTCCCATATTTTACAGTGTTACGTCTGGAGCTTCTGGAAGGTATGATGGACCCAAATGATGTAAGATACGTGTTCTTTTGACCTGCAAGGCACTTCAGCTCTATGTTCACAGATGCAAAAATGAAGCATACCAAGAAAAGAACACTGTCCCTACTGTGAAACATGGCAGAGGCTCTGTCGTGTTCTGGGGCTGCTTCGTTACATCTGGCTCAGGGTGTCTTGAATTTGTGCAGGGTGCAATAAAATCTCAAGACTATCAAGGTTTTCTAGAGAGAAATGAAATCTCGGTCTCAGTCGCAGGTCATGGATAAGGACTCAAAGCACACAGCAAGAAACTCCCAAGAATGGCTGAGAACAAAACATTGGACTATTCTGAAGCGGCCTTCTATGAGCCCTGATCTAAATCCTATCGAACGTCTGCAGAAGGAGCCGAAGCCCGCCGTCTGGCGAAAGCACCCTTCAAACCTGCGACAACTGGAGAAGATTGCTCATGAAGACTGGGCCAAAATAGCTGCTGACAGGTGCACAAGTCCAAAGTGGAAAGTTACAAAAATCTTTTCATTACCTGAAAAGGTTGTGCAACCAAATATGACGTTAAGGGTACCGTCATTCTTTTCGACGCCTGTTTCATGAGTTTGTTTTTTGAAAGAATTCTGTTGAATCCCAATTCAAAAGCAATGTCTGGTTTTCAATGGTTAATTGTCATTCCATCCGTCCATTTTCTACACCGCTTATCCTCACGCGAGTCGCGGGTACGCTGGAGCCTATCAAAACTAACTGCGGGCAGGAGGCGGGGTACACCCTGAACCGGTGGCCAGCCAGTCGCAGGGCACACGTAAACAAACAACCATTCGCACTCGCAGTCACACCTACGGGCGATTTAGAGTCGCCAAACGCGCATGTTTTTTGGGGATGCGGGAGGAAAGCGGAGCGCCCGGAGAAAAGCCACGCAGGCACGGGGAGAAAATCCAAACACCACACGGGCCAGGCCGGAATTGAACCCGCAACCTCACAACCGTGAGGACGATGTGCTAACCAGTCGGCCACCGTGCCGCCCTAATGGTCATTCCATTTGTATTTATTATTGCTTTCGTCAAAGTAAAATGATTTCTGTGACCGCTGTGGGTTTTTCTTTCATTAATCAATGCCGTCTGTCTGTGTGTGTGTGTGTGTGTGTGTGTGTGTGTGTATATATATATATATATGGCAGGTTAGAGCGTCTGCCTCACAGTTCTGAGGACCCGGGTTCAATCCCCGCGGGGCCCCGCCTGTGTGGAGTTTGCATGTTCTCCCCGTGCCTGCGTGGCTTTTCTCCGGGTGCTCCGGTTTCCTCCCACATCCCCAAAACACGCGTGCTAGGTTGACTGAAGACTCTAAATTGCCCGTAGGTGTGAATGTGAGTGCGAGTGGTTGTTTGTTTCTATGTGCCCTGCGATCGGCTGGCGACCGGTTCGGGGCGTACCCCGCCTCCCGCCCGATGACAGCTGGGATGGGCTCCGGCACGCGGCTCGGGGAACGGACGGATGTATCTGGTGTGATCACCATGGCAACAGTGCGTTGTTCTCACCTGGCAGGAGGCCGCAGGTGCAGATGAGCAAGAAGACGCGTGACAAATCCATCACGGAGCAGACCGATCAAAATCCAAGATCCGGGACGTCGGTCCAATATCCGAACAGATGTGAACCTCTCCGCTCGCCCCGCGCCCCTTTTATGTGCAGAGGGCGGGGCTTAACCACACAACACCCCCTTAGCCCCCTTCCTGTCCCTTACCTCCTTTGCGCCCCTTCTCCCCCTTTCGTCACCTTCCTTCCCCGCTGCAACCCAAACAGGAAATGTGTGCGCCACATGTCCACGCGGGCGCCGCCAACAATTCCTGGCAGCCACCCAGCGTTACACCAGCATGACCAGGCCACCTCATCCACTTGTAAAACGTCTTTGAGTGTCCACAAAGTACTATATTTAAAAAAAAAAGATCTTTTTGTTATAGTTTCATTTGTTTTACTTGATTAAATTGTATTATTATTATTATTATTATTAAATGAGGAAAATGAAAATGTGCTTTAACCTAAAACAATTTTAGGGTCAAGAACTGAACAGTTTATTTCTTACCTTTTCAAGACAGGATTTGAGTCGGTTGGCATATAAGGCTTTTATTTCACATGCAATTGAATTGCTTTCATCTTCTTTCATGTATGGATTTTGGATGATGTATGTTGTTGAGGCTTTTGAAATGATTTCCATGTTCAATTTGCTCCCTTCTCAAATTTGCATTTTACTATCTATTTTTACGCTTGTGCTTGTTCGAGACAAATACAAATCAATGTTCTATTATTTTGATTTGTAATATATTTATTGTATTATTATTCTATGTTTTCATTTGATACTTTAAGGAGAGAGAGAGAGAGAGAGAGAGAGAGCGCCCCCTACCGCACACAGCGACCTCAACGCGTGCACGTGTGCTGACTGTGTGCGCATCGGCCAATGAATGTGGAGCACGCGCACGCGCGCTCGCGCACACACTTTGCTCCAGGGACAGCTGGACTTTTCGCTTCCATGCGAGCTGTGTTGGAATCGATCGGCTTTCAAAAAAACACAACGTGTCCTTCTTTCTCTCTCACACGCACGCGACGAGCCGAGCGCGCTGGAAGCAACAAGTGGAAAATTGTGGTCACAACTAACGAGAAGCAGACGCGGATGGAATGGATGGCCGCTCGTCGGGGTGTCAGTGAACGCAACACCACGTCCACACATCATCTTCATCCTCCTCTTCGTCACCACGAAGACTCGCAGGTGCTCTCACACCTGCTCCGCCGACCTAAAAAAAAAAAAAAAAGTTTCGAACCTCTTGAAGCAAGTCTTCAAGGAACTTTTTCTTTCTTTCTTTTCTTGACTTGGGAATTGTGGCACTTGTTGTGAACACACATACTCATGTTATGTTTCATTGCGACACGATGGTACTAGGAGGTGGACTGAGTCGGGTCAGTCCCCCCCCGGCCCCCCACTGAAGGTCCAGGTACCGAATGCCCCAACTCTCGGTACGGTCCACGTTAGGCGGGAGCACTTCTGACGAGCGTTCTGCGCCATTTTGAGCGCTCTGATCGGAGGCGGTAAGACACAAAACATCCCGATTTGAGGCCGCCGGTTTCCTTGGTTTATTCGAGAGAGGGACGCTCTTTGCCAAGAACGGGTGAGCGTCGTGGAAGGAGAAGAAAAACAAAGACACCACCGTAGCTCGATCTTGTCTGCTTATTACCGATTGCGGAACTCGGCTGCGAGAGACGACCTCGTGGGGTCGGACCGCCGCCCAAATCCCAAACGTCCCAAATCGCCGTTGCAGACGTACGGGGGCTCGGTCGTGCGGGCGTCGTCTGCCCGACGTCCGTCTGGAAGAAACGCGACAACGATCCATCCTCGGCTCACTGGATTTTTCGAGCCGTCCGGACACGATCGGCAGAATCGTCGGGCTCTCCTCCAATGAAAGCTCGGAAATCTTCAAGGGTGCCAAGTGGAAAAGACCACTGACAGGCTAATGGTTAGCTTCGGTGGTTTCCGATTTAACACTTCTAAAGTTCAAATATATAGAGAGTGCCATTTTCCTTTATGTGAAACACATTCCAAAACATGTTCAGATTTGAGCTAGAATCGACCTCCGTCCGCTATTGGCGGGGGTCAGTGACCGGCTGGATGGCCAATACCCAAAAGCCGCAGAAAATACACGCCCGTTACAATTGCCTTTCGGTTTTCCGTTTTTGGAAAAGCCCAACATCTTGAACAAGCGGGGATAAATCGCCAACGAGCATTTGGTTACCCCCCAAAAAAAAAGAAAAACGGCAAAAAGATTAAACATGGAAAATTAATCTGCGACGAGGCGCCTTCACGGGTGGCTCCGCTGGCACCGTTCAAGTCGCTCAGGAGAAACAAAGATCGTGTGGGCTTTTTCCACGCGCCAACATCGTGCTGCGTATCGTCGACGAGTGATTGCGTCCTGGTCGATGTTTCACCTGGAGTGCGTCGCGGAGTCCAATCCGGGCGTCCGGCCTTTCGGGCACTCTTGATTGATGGAGGAACAAAAGCGCACGTGTGGCAATTCCTTCTGCTATCAGATCAAAGTGTCGCTTTGCAAAAGTAACATTGAGCTCCAAACCTTTTTCATCAACGATGTTCTTCGACCACTGTGAAGAAGAAGAAAGGCACAAAGTTTAAAATCAGACTGCCAAACAAGCATAAATACGTACAGCAGACGCCCGCTATTCCCGAGGGGTGGCCAAAAGGGAAAGTTTATCAAAGAATTCACACTCATTATAATCGCCACCAAGGGAAAGAAATGGCTTTTTTTTTTTTTTTTCCCCCCATGAAAAAAATGTGAATAGGTAGGGCATCGGGCGAAAGAAAACGTGAATAATCGGAGGTTTCTGCAATGGATGGGGCAAAGGTTCCCCAAAAATCGACCCTTCTGCAAATGCCGAGCGGCGAATCTACGGGCGTCCACTCACTGTACACGTTTGTGGAAGTCAGCGGGTGAGATCTGGACTTCCGGCTCCAGTCAAGAGTCCGCCGATCCCGCAAAAGAGGAACGACCGGCCCGGAGAAAACGCCATCTGTGCAGTAACGCCCCAAAAATATGTCGACACGTTCAAAACGCAGTTTGGGAAGTCGCGTTCGTTACCTTAGCGGTCGCGCCGTCCGACGCTTGACGGGTCTCGGAACGTTCCGCGCGCCGGTCACGCCGACCGACCGCCCGAGGCGCGAGCCGACGACTCGCGGCAAAAGCCGGGAGAGTTTTCAACATGGAGGAACGGAGGGAGGGGGCCCCATATGGAATTCCGCTCGGGTCCCCGTCCGGGCTTCGGCGGAACCGGTCTCGTCGAGCCCAGCTTGCTCCCGTTCCACACGGACGAGAACGACTCACGCTGAAGATTGTCAAAGGCACGTTGAAGGAGAGAGCTCGGCGGTCCCTGAAGGTGTGTAAAGTCCAAATCCTCCCATCATTGGGAGGTTTGTTCCAAAACCTTTGAATTATATTCTGACGGTTTAGGAAAATCTGAGAAAAATATCATTTGCTTCATCATTTCGAAGACAGCGTAACAACGACAATCGACGTAGCGAAAAAACAAAGAAGAAGAAAAAAAGCCATCCGAAAATTGCCTTGGCACCACACAAATCACATGCCAAAGTGTAATTGCGGTATTGCAAAAGCTAGCGCTTCTTATTGGAAGATTTGGAGACTGGATATGTGTTCCGCCTTCCGCGGGAGGGAAAGGAAGCCAACCCTTGGATTGAAGAAGTGGTTGACCCTTGACCCTTTTGTCACGGGCCACATCCTAGTTCTGACTTCCCTCAGAAGGCCATTGCCACTGTGAACCCATATAAATGAATAATCGCCTCATATAATTATACATAGGGCACAAATTGATGGATACTAGGTTTGAAATCAAAAGCGTCTATGAAAAGGTTTTTCAACTGTTCCATTTCTTTTCAAAGGGGGATTGATTGGCAACCGAAAACGCTCAACGAGTGAAGACAATTTGCAATTTTGATCTTTTCGACGCACGTGATCTGCTTTCACGGGCCACATAAAATAATGCGGCGGACCGGATCTGGCCCCCCGGGCCACTAGTTTGATCGCCTGTGCTGTCGTCGATAGTCAGACGGGTGACAAAACTGTTGCAGTTCAGCCAGATTCCAGCAGGGGTATCTGACAATCTCTCTTGAGGTCATGCGCAGCAGCTCGATGGGGTTGAGGTCAGGACTTGGTATACTGCTATCAACTCGTATAAAGCTGGAAAAGGTTGCAAAGAGACCGGGCCGGGTCCCGAAGCAGAACCTCTTTCCCCGAGGCATCTTACCTGCGGCGCTTCGTCTCTTAGAGGGGACTCTTGTCCCATCATAGTGAACACCGTACAGCGCCGTTCGACGTGATAAATGTTGCCCACTGGACATCCGTTGCACTCTGGTCATCTTGGAAGGGGCATCCCTCAGAGGCTCCATCTGCTGTCCCTTCTCAAGGTTTCTTTTCCTCCACAAATGGACTTTTGCGTCTTTCCTCGCCCCATTGGGGGGTTTAGTTAGGGGATGTCGTCAATATTTGCCAACTGTGGGCCTGCGAAGCCCTTTGAGACTCGTTGGCGATTAAGGAGCGGAACAAATAAACTTGACTTGACAAAAGTATCGCTAAAATTCTTGATGTTCATCACTCCATGGTTAGACAAATTGTCCGTAAATGGAGGAAGTTCCGCACGTGCTTCTCTTCCAAGGAATGGGCCTCCTGGAAAGAGGAGCGCCAGAGCCCAACACGGCGCTGAATGCTCGACGAGGTCAAAAAGAACCCGAGAGTGTCAAATGAAGACTTACAGAAATCACTGGCACATGCCAACATCTCCGTTGACAAATCTACCATAAATCAAACCATTAACAAGAATGGGCTTCGTGGGCGAACACCAAGGTGGAAGCACTGTACGGAGCAGGGGTGTCAAGCGTACGGCCGCGGGCCAGAACCGGTCCGTCAAGGGGTCCGGTGTGCCCCGTTGGGCTCGAGAACACCATCCGTCCATTCTCAACACCGCTTACCCTTTTCGGGGTCGCGGGGCGCCGGCGCCTATCTCAGCCCACTTCGGGCGAAAGGCGGACTACGCCCTGGACTGGTCGCCGGTCAGTGGCAGGGCGCATATAGACGCGGACAACCATTCGCACTCTCATTCACGCCGTCACTGAGTGGGAACTGAAGTCAGGCGAGTGGGCCGCTACACCATCACAGAACACATTCACTGCTATTTTTCAATCAAAGTCACTCGAACTTTCTATTTCCGTCCACTAGAGGGCGCACTGGCGACTGCCTTCTGAAATTGGCTGCTCCTCAGGATTTGGATGTTAAAAGGTGTCAAGTTTCAGCAGCAAAGCAAGCCGACTTCATATCACATTCTGTGCCACATTTGTACCACACTTCTGTGAAAATAAACATTTCAAAAAACCGAATATTGCAAACATGTCAGTCAACAGCTTCAGTTCAAAAGAGAGTGAACCATTTCATGTTTTCTTCCTGCGATGCCACAACTTATATTTTGAGGTAAACATTTAAAAGGGACATTTCTGAATAGTTCCCACTTTAGGTGAGTCAGTTGAGCTCGTCAAGATTTCCAGATGTAAAAGTATGTACATTTAAAATGATTATTAGCTAATCTAACATAACTACTTGAAATAAATAAATAATGAATTCATTTTGTGTTGAAAATGATATTTTTGGAAAACGCCATTGCAGGCTCCGCCCCCTTCTGACGGCCTTGGTTAAAAACAAATCTTAATAATCGGAGCCGATTTCTTTGACAGTTCACTAACTGGCCATGAAGATTCGAGATGCTTAATTTATCATGAGCACGGTAAAAACCCGACACGAGCACTGAGCTATGAAATCCTTACTTTGCTAGTCTCCTCCCACCGACTCCAAAGAATATAAAAGATAATTCAAGAAGAGTTTGAACGAATGAAGCGGGCCAAGGCAATATACATCAAACAATGTAAACAATTTTGAAACGCTAATCTCAGATGAACATCCAACATATGTATTATTGCCAGGTTTCGCTTCCATTTTGGAAGTAGCCAATGGGGTTGGCCCGTGGCGTGACGTCAGCCGGGTGCTGTCTCTGTGGGAATCCATTCCAGTGAGAAGCCACTCCGTTCCAGCGTTCCGGGTTTTGCTGGGTCTAGCTGTCGTGCTGCTGGGCTCTCGTGCGCTCGCGTGATTGTTTGTTTTTTTAGTATTATGATTATTTTGGAAGTGGACTAATTTTGTTTGCACTTTGGGACGCATTCGGACTATCCGAGTCACTTATGGGACACGCGTGCCGCGTCCCAGCTCGCGCCGGTCCGGCTCAGTGAGTGCGGGGATGTGCGACTCGGCGGCGGCTTGGCAGCGGCGTGCAGGCCGGGGGGCGCCCGGGGCCGACGCGTGACGGCCGCTGCGCTCCACCGAGGCCAGCCACAGCCAGCCTGAGCCGGGAGCACGTTGACTCTTCCGCCCGTTCGCCGGCTGTCTGGGGGCTTATGGAGTGCACCTGAATGCGCGCCGCGTTGGGATCGTGAGAGCCGGGTAAGCGGACGCGGCCGTCGGCGTCTCCGAGGCTGGATGCTCGCCGCTAGCTCGGCGGGCTAGCCGCTAGCCGCTAGCCGTCTTTGTCTGACAGACGACCGGGGAGGGAGCTAAGCGCTTTGCTTCCATCGTCGGACACGTCCTCGTCTGGAGTTTGGCGTGTGCGGACTTTGGGAGCAAACGCGTCACTTGGGCGTGATGACGTTCAGGCCGCTTTGTGTGTTTGCTCCCAAACTCCAAGTCCAACTTGTTTTCCAGCAGGAGCGTGTCTCCCTCGCAGGTGGATGGAGAGCAGGCGCTTGTGTACTTTAAACGACGCCCGTGAGCGAGTTGCTTTTCAGCTGAATGTATGTTGACGTTATGACCGTTTATCACGCCGCAAAGAACGGACGCCACACTGGGTCAGAATTCACTTTTGTAAAATACTAAACAGTAGAAATTCCAGACATGAAGTTACAGTATGCAAATAAAAAACGGGGATTCTTGTAAGAAAGAAGGAATGGGGGGGATGGGGAGGGGAGGGGGGAAGAACCACACACACAGTACCAAGCGGCATTTAAGTCACAAATGAAGAAGGGCATTTAAATGAACACCTAATGGAGCTCAGACAAGAGAGGAACATTCAAATGATCGTTGCTAGCAATGTTTACCCTTGTTTTAATAGCATGCTTGCTTTTATGTGTTTTCATTAAGGCATGAGGGAACCCGTTTGGTTCAGTTGGTGTTACATAAAGCGGAGTGTCACTTTGACTCCGCTTTTCAACCTGAAAGTGATTTTGCAAGTGTGAAGTCGTAGCAATATTCTTAATAATAGATAAATTCTTAACGCTCGTCTTGTAATCTGTTTGCCAAACAGACGCGTCCGATAATGGATTTCGCTAGCCGTGTAGCGGGCCACCGAGGGCCTCCAACTAAGTGTTTAGAAAAGAAGCTCCATCCCGGAGCAATATTCGATGTTTGCTGCTCAAGGCAGCGTTATTGTGTGTTTTTATAGCTCACAGTGTTCACCCGGTGGAGCTGTGAGCTTGTATTGACGTGCATGTTGGCTTTGCACGAAGCTGTCAGCGAGACGCAGCCCGGCTAACATGCTAACTGGTAGCCACATAGCTTGCTAGCTAGTCGGGAGTTGGCATTCGTGCTTATGTGTTGTCTTAAGGCACATGTTTGCATTCATTTTACACGTTTCTTTCCACTCAACTTAACTCTTGAATATGTTGGTAGTTTAATAAGTGTGCCCAAATCCCTCCAAACGTTCGTAACGTGGCGAATGTGACGCAAGCTACGTGATGTCAATGTGCGTCTTCATCGCAAACTTTCTCACTTCCGGAGTTCTATTTCGTCGTGATTTGCCTTCAGCTTCATTATTTTTGTTCGTCCGTAATAACACGTACATTTGACTACTGTTGAATGTTTTTCGACATGATTTATTGCTGTAGGTCGAGGAGGGCAAAACCAAATATTTTTGCTCTTTTTATATGTAATATAATAGAAATGCAGCTATCTCATCTATCTAACCAACGAACTAACTAGCTTGAAAACTGACCCGTATGTGTCTCGTGCACATTATCGATGGGAAAAGTGACAAAATGGTGGAACTAGAACAAGCTTATTAAAGTGCACAAACTATAATCTAATAAAGTTAAACAATGTCATCAAAAGTCTAGTTTGGATCAGAATGCGACCAATGACCACAGTATAATAATCATGTTTTAAAATATTATGTCAATCACAACTGAGTGTAACACATCAGCATGTTAGTCATCCAAATATTAGTATCAGAAGGCAATAGCCCAAATAAATGTTACTAAAAGACTGATACAATCTAATGTTTTCATATTTACATTGGTGTGTGTGCAAGGTCGTGTTTACGAAGGGCTTCTGTTCTGACGACAGCAATGTAACACCATTTGGTACATAAGGCGTAACATGCTAGTCAATCGCTAACCCACGAGAACACAAAAGTAGTCATAATTACTGTAAATATTTGTCTGAAAAACATTTATCCACCATAAATATAGAGTGAACTGAGTCCAGACTCACCAAAATGTTCAACCAAAGTTACCAAACCATATCCTTTTGTCTAATGAAATCATATACCGGTAATCAAAACGCCATAGACAAGCTATTACCAAAAAATTGCATTGATTCTACGGTAATATTAAATAAAATTTATTATTATTATTATTAAACGTAAGCGCTGCATGTCTTCCAGTAGAGCTCAGGGCTGGCCAGCATGAAGGTGCACAACTCGAAATTCAGACTTGCATGTATAGTCTAAAAACCCCTTCAAAAACCGCTTAAAAATCTGCGACATAGTACGGACGTGAACGATGAATCGCGATATAACGGACGGACACTGTATATGAAAATGTCTCGTGTTGTGCAGGAGGCCATGTGGGCAGCAGGGCGGCGGCGCCGGGTCCAGCCCTGAGGCGGCGTCCTGCGGCTGGGAGGAGCGCGTCCCTCCTGCAGCCCCCCCCTGCGGCTCTCCGGGACGCCCCTACTAAGATGTCCCTCAGCAGCGGCCCTGCAGGCGGCAAAGGTGTGGACTCCAACGCGGTAGACACGTACGACAGCGGTGATGAGTGGGACATCGGTGTGGGCAATCTGATCATTGACCTGGACGCCGACCTGGAGAAGGACAAACTGGAGATGTCCAGCAGTAAGGAGGGCGGCGGCGCCATGGCCGCCCCGCCAGGCGCCGTTGCCGCTTTGCCCGACAACATCAAGTTCGTCAGTCCTGTCGGCAGCGGGCAGGGAAAAGACAGCAAATCCAAATCCAAGCGCAGTAAGAACTCAAAAGAAGGCGTCAAGACGGCCACGCCGCCAGACGCCATCAAGAAGGAGCTTCCGGGTCGGGACCCAGTGGCCCAGAACCTCAGCTCGGCCCTGACCAAGGGAGGCGACAAGTCCGGCAAAGCCTCCCGGGTCCCCCCGGCCGTCAAGAAGGACAAGGACGGCTTGTCCGCAAAGGCTAAGAAGGACAAAAATGAGATTGACAAGGAGCCGCCGCTGCCGCCCGGGGCCTCCATTCTGCCTGCCGGGGCCCCTCGTGGCAGCCCCTTCGAGGGCCAGCAGAACTCTGAGGCCCAGGCCACCGCCGAGCACTTGGGTCACGTGGCTCTGGACTCGGTGGGAATGGGACAGCCTGTCGCCATGACAACAGAGGAGGAGGAAGACGAGGAAGAGGAGATGCAGAACGGAGAATGTCGGAACCTCAAGAAGATGCTGTGTGGGGATAAGGTAAGACCCCGGTCTTACTTTATAAATGTCATTTGAGTGACTGTTTAGTTTTGATGTACTCAATTTAGGGTTGGGGAGGGGAGGGCTTACTCTGCTAAGTCGACCACAAAAATTGGTTGATGCAAAAATGTCTGCCTCGAGGCAAGAACAAATATTCATACAAGCATATTTGTGCCACCCGGGACCAATTTGAGCTTCCGGAACCATTTGGACACACTCCATGTTGAGACTCTTGTTGCATACGGACACACTGTTGGCCCTGTGAAAAACCACAGAGAAAAACCACAGAGGAGTGTCTTTAAGTGATTTTAAGACATTATTTGATGTATTTTTCTTTTCTTTTTTTTTCCATCCTAAAATTGTAATCGCTAGCACACTAATGTTAATCGCGAATGCTTACCGTTTAGCAAAGGCTATTTTTGTTGTGTCTAATTTATATACGGAGATTATATCCGTATGTCAAAAACACAAAAAAATATGTCTCCAGTAGTTGGAGCTGCTCTAGTACGGCAACAGACAGCCACTGTGACAAAATAAACTTTCAGGACATAAAAACATACTACAGAGAGTCGCTTAGCAAAGGAAAGGTTGGTTACCAGTAATGAGATAATGTTGGTACAATGACAATTGGGCAAATGGTGCAGATAGTTCTCAAGCACGTGTGGCTATTCTGCAGATAAGCAAATAATAGTGCAGAGTGACGAGACTACTTCATTGAGTGCACTTATAATGTAGTAGTGTCCCAACAGAAATGTGCAAAATTGGCAGCATATTGTAATGAAATTGTAAGTCAACTGTTTCAGAAGTAAGAAGAAGCTCTTGGAATGTCTGCTGATTTTAGTTTGCATTGTTGGATAGCGCCTACCTGGGGGAAGGAGCTGGAAGAGGTGGTGACCAGGATGTGGAGGCTCCAAGAGGATTTTGCATGCGCTTGTCTTAGTTCTGGCAGCGTGAAAGACCTCAAGGGTCGGTAGGGGGGTACCAACAATTTTTCCAGCAGTCCTGACAGTCCGTTGGAGTCGGAATTTGTCCTTTTTTGTAGCAGCACCAAAGCAGACTGTGATGGAAGAACACAGGACTGATTCGATGACCGCTGTGGAGAACTACCGTGGGAGGCCGTGCTTCCTCAGAAGTACAGCCTCTGCTGGGCCTTTTTAAGGATGGAGTTGATGTTGGTCTCCCACTTCAGGTCTTGAAAAACTGTAATTCCCAGGAACTTGAAGGTCTCGACAGTTGACGCAGGGCCGTTGGACAGCATGAGGGGCAGCTGTGGCGAAGGATGCCTCCTGAAGTCCAGGATCAGCTCTACAGGCTTGAGTGTGTTCAGCTCCGGGTTGTATCGGCCGCACCACAGCTCCGACCTCTCCACTTGAGGCCGATGACTGTGGTGTCGTCTGTAAACTTCATGAGTTTGACAGCTGGCTGTGTTGAGGTGCGGTCATTCCTTTTCAATCCTGCAGTAGAAGGTGTTCAAGTCGTCAGCCAGTCCTTTATTGTTCTCCACTTGGGTGATGGTCGCTTGTAGTTGGTTAGCCATTGTAGACCACTCCAGACTGACTTAGAGTAGTTAGCAGTAAACTGTTGTTCCAGCTTTTCTGCATAATTCCTCCTGGCAATGTTAATTTCTTTTGTCAGCTGGTTTCTGGCCTGGCGAAGTTGTTGAAGTTTGGCAGTGTTATTGAAAGGGCGAAAGGTCGTTGTTGGTACACACATCTTCACAGAAGCTGTTCTAGGATGTGACATTGTCTGTATATCATCCAGGCTGCCAGTTGAAGTTTCAAAGACACTCCAATCTGTGCGGTCTAAAACAATGTTGAAGTTCTAACTTTGCTTCATTGGTCCACTTTTTCACTGTTTTCACCATCGGCTTTGCACCTTTAATTTTGTGCCTGTATGTTTGTGTTAAGTGTATTAAACAGTGATCAGACAAATCCAAAGCTGCACCGGGAATAGAACTGTACAAGCACTTCAGCCTGCCATAGCAGCTCGCACAGTACGTAGAATGACTTACATTTTAGAAATAGCGACTCCAAGTCCAGGCTGCAGTGTGTGTTGAGCTCCGTGACGTCGGTACACCATTTTGCGTTGAATAGGAAGCATATTGCGCCACCTTCTGTTTTCCCTGATAGCTCCGTGTCGCGGTCCGCTTGGTTTAGTTGGAAGCCTTACCACACCATTCACAAAGCCATGTCCCCGTGAAGCACAGGGTCTTGACTGGTCTTTGTGAAAGATTAAAATCGTCACTTTGGTTGGGTAGAGAGTGGAGTTTTGCGTGGTGAATTGACAGGAGCGGTATTCGGAATCCACGCTGTCAAAGCGTAACCTGGACTCGGGCACGCTTTCTTCTGTGGCGTCGTCTTCGCTTCCTCCGTGCTCCATAAAATGCAGCAGCTCTGCCGGTGAGTAACTCAAAGAAAAAACTGTGGATTTGTGAAAGAATGTCCGGAGTAGACTCCCGAATGTTTAGCAAGTCTTTACTTGTGTAAGTAAGTCGCATAATTTCTCCAAAGACTAAGAAAAAGGACATAAACATAAATGGTACGAGAGCGTGTTACCACTCTGGTAGGCGCCATCTCAATTGTCCAAATCCTGGGAATTTCAGCCTCTCAACAGTAAATATTCTCCGATTTCTGACATCCTCCATGAAAGCAGAATGATTAGCTTTGTGTTTTTCATCAAAATATGACATATGCAAACATCTGCTCTGACTTTGGAGAACAATGATCAACATTTTTGCAGATCGTCATCAATTCATGTTTGTGTGTTTTTTGCACCGCAATTTGAAATCATGTCCTGTTTTTGAAAAAAGAGGTGGAAATTAAAATTGTTTTTCTTCTATGCGATTAACTGAAAAACTAATCGACAGAGAAGTTTATTGCACGTGGCAGACGAATGTTCACTTTCATGGACTGGCACAGTCTCTCCAACAGACCTTTTGTTTCTTTCTTCGTTTTTGTTCACAAAAATTGCTAGCTCAACGCTAACACAATGAATGTAAAGCACCACTGGCGAGCTATCGAACATTAACATCGAACTCGCAACACTTTTAGCTCTCAAAATAATAAATATTGGTCCACAAACACTGTATAAACACATACAAACAGGCAATCTAACGATACTCTCTAGCATATATTCAAACTCTGTGAAACACGAGTTATAATAACAGTATTCGGTCGTGACTTCTACTTTCTTTGTTACTGCTTGTGTATCTCAATGCGCGCCACCACACCGCCCCTCAGAGGTCAAGATGTGCACAGCAGTTACTTTATGTAACCAATTGGTTAATAATAAATGAGTCCGTTTCTCTCAGACCCACAGTTTCTGATTATTGTTCTCTATTTGAGTAATATCACTTGATCATCAAGCCTTTTCTAACATTCTAACAATTTGCCTCAAGAATGCCCCCGCTAGCTTAATGCTAACATATAATAATAGAAAATGCCATTGACGGGCTAATGTCTAGTATTCTTCAGCCTCTGTTAAAAAAAAAAAAAACTACGTATTTTCACGACCGTAAGGCGCACTGTATTAAAAGGCGCAGTCTCAGTTACGGGGCCTATTTCTGTATTTAACACATACACATAAGGCGCACCGTATTATTGGACGCAGGCATGGTAAAACATACGCTCGCTTAAAACGTACAGTAGCATGCAAGCACGCTAAAACAATGTTTTTAAAAAGGCAGCGGGAGCAAAACTGAGTTCGGTTGTACTTTATCGAAGTATTTAACAATGTACTCAAGTTATTTTTGGATCAATCCTCATCCACAAATCCATCAAAGTCCTCATCTTCTGTATCCGAAATGAACAGCTGGGCAAGTTCTCCATCAAACACGCCTGGTTCCCTCTCGTCATTGTCGGAGTCGGTCTCGTCGCCGTGCGGCTCCTCAGAAATGATGCCGGCTTTTACGAAAGCTCGAACAACAGTGCAAGCAGACACGCTAGCCCGAGCATCAACAATCCATTCACAAATTGTGGCGTAACTCGCCCGGCGCTGCGTCCTAGTCTTAGTAAAGCTGTGTTCGCCATCTGTCATCCATCGCTTCCACGCCGCTCGCAACTTCACTTTGAACGCCCTGTTTACACGGATGTCCAGCAGTTCCTTCGTCAAGCCTCCTTGAATGATGGCAAGCTTCCTCACTTGCTGCACATGGCAGAGTTATTGCACTCAGTCGAATGGCGACTTGAGACGCTTCTCCCGGCTGTTCTTTGCTCATTAATCCATTGCTCGAGTTGGTCTTCCAACTCGGGCAATGTTGTTTTGCACAATGCACACCCTGGCGCTATATACCTACTGGGGGCGTGCCCTTAGCGTCCTCCTTCACACGCACCCTTCCCCCTTTACGTCCGCATGCTGTCCTCAGCGACGTCCGCCTTTCCTCTGTATAAGCAGCTTGTCGGCAGGAAATGCTCCCAGTCGGTCAAGCGGTCAAAAAAAAAAAGTCAAGCGGAGCGCTCATCACACAACATTTATAGATGTTGGAACTCGGTGCACACATAAGGCGCACCGCATTATAAGGCGCCCTGTGCATTTTGGAGAAAATTTAAGATTTTTAAGTGCGCCTTATGGTAGGGAAAATACGGTACATTATGTGTGATTATTGCTGAAATTGAATCAGACCTATCGCTGTATCGGCCAAAACTCAAGGCTGCAAATATCGGTATCGGATCCGAAGTTGGATCAGGACGTTCGTACTGTTTATCAGCACTTTAAAACAAAGAAAAATGTTTTGCAAATCTGAAACGCTTTGAATAAACATGTGCTTTAAGACATTTAAACCAAGTTAAAAGAGTCCAAATTTTGCCGCCAATCTTTTCCCTTTTCCTGCAAATGAATATTGTCTCCAAATATCGGCTGTCGGCCTCCCTGACTATTAATAATCGGTAGCGACCCTGAAAAAAACACATGGGTCTTGTCTATCGCTACTTATTACCGCTGACCACGCGAATGGAATTAAAAGACGAAGCCGCTTCGAGCCCTCGGCGCGCGGCCCTGCACGCTGGACCCTTCGTTGCTCATGAGCCACCGTCGCCACGCCGCCAGTGACGCCGTTTGCGGGGGACTTTCTGGTGCGGCACACGCTCACACGCTCAACTCATCTAAGAAACCAATCACACACACAAAAAAAATGTTTTTATTTTTCTCAAGTTCAGCACTTGAATATGTATAATTTTCACTTTTTATTTACTCGCTCTTATTTAGATATGCAGGGATTACTTTTCTCAGTTGTGCTCATAAGTTTGATTACCCAGGCAGAATTTGTAAAGTCTGTCCCGTTCTATAAATAAAACATGAAGGATCAGGCAAAACGCATTTAATTGTATTTCTAATGGGATTCAAATTAAACGATTAAGGCATCTCAGAAAAGCAAAATTATTAAAAAAAAAATAATAATGACACGGTCCTAGTTTAGTCATCAGTCATATTTTAATATATATTATTTAAATATTTCACAAATTCTACCAGAGTATGCAGACTTGAGCACAACTGTACATATAAGCAGTTGTACATATTTGTTTATAATAAATATGGTTTTATAATAAATTCCAAAAGATTTTGGGATTTGACTGAAGTACTGATTCCAAGCAGATGTAGATGCAACCAAAAGGCTGCTTGAAGATATAGCACACTGTAGGATCTTCAAGACATTTTCTTGATTTGGACCTCTTTCAATTTTAGTCCTATACCCCTGCCATAGAGCAATAACATAATTCATTAGAATGGAAAGAATTAAACATTTTGTACTGTAAGTGACTCAGTAAGATGCTGTAATATTAGTCGTCCTTTACAGAGGACGAAGAATCTATTCCTGTGAGTATTGTTATATTGTCTACATGTGTTGCTCCACCGTTTGTGTTCAAATACCCGTTACCTTTAAAACCGCAACTATCGACGCTAACCGGTAGCTTGTCAAAGGCGTTTTGCATGGTTTGTTAGCACTGAGCTAAGTGGACTTTCCTAAGGCAGAGCTATGTGCTTGTTTGAAATACAAAATGCTGTCTGCCCCCTTCCAGATGGAGTCGCCCAGCCCCACGCCGGCTCCGCCCCCCTTGCACCTGCTGGCCGGGGCGGCCAACAGCGACATCTCTTCGCCGTGCGAGCAGATCATGGTGCGCACGCGTTCGGTGGCGGTCAACACGGCGGACGCGGCGCAGGCCACTGAGCCGGAGTGCCTGGGACCGTGCGAGCCCGGAACCAGCGTCAACCTGGAAGGCATCGTGTGGCAGGAGACGGAAGATGGTCGGCGCCACCAAAAATACAACAAATGCTTCTACTTCTACTCACTATAATAGGAATTCCACTACTCCCTCTGTCGTGATAAGGGTGTAGGGAATGAGCGAATGATTCCAAACGTAACGACTGTGTTCAGAATTATTTGCTCATTCTCTACTCCCTAATCAGTCTATATAGGGAGTTTTGGTGGATAAGAGGGCTTCTTAAACTTTTGGGCGTCCAAGGAGGAATCTTCGGTGCCCCTAAATACCACAGCACTTAACTCATTGACTTTCAGCTGGTGTCGAGTATTTTAACTGATCTTTCAAGACCCGCAGAAAAATTGTTCTGTGACAACAGTAGAAGCACCGAACGTACCAAAAGAAAAAGGTGACTCTTCTTTCACCAGAAAAAAAAGCTTGTTTCTAACTTTTTGGGTTATTTCGGAATGCGTTGTTTTCACCAAAAACACCAAAAAACACTGATCAGCAGATCAGTGACTTTGACGTTAATATTTTTTGCTTTTGCATAAAACAATCAAAACAAGACTGAGAAAGAACTTTTGATGGCAAAATAATCATTTATGTACAGATATACGACTAAGAAACGCGCCCAGAGCAACGCTGATTCCCCACATGGCTCGAGTTGAACGTCAGCAGCTGTTTTTTTTTTTTTTTTTTTTTTTATAAATATAAATATACACATGGCGTTGGCCATTCACTCCATGAACTGCATCATCTTTTCTCACCATCGCGACACAGTTTCTACGACCTACCGCCACACTTAACTCTTTTTCTACCACACATATACGTACAGTGGGTACGGTAAGTCTTCAGACCCCCTTACATTTTTCACTCAGTTATATTGCAGCCATTTGCTAAAATCATTTAAGTTCATTTTTTCCCTCATTAATGTGCATCACCAAAACATATTACCATTACACAACAAATTGAGGGATAACTAGTTTTGAAATCAGAAGACAAGGATAATAGTTTGTTCAAGTACTGCTTAAGTTGCTGAAGAAGAAGGGTGTCGTAACAGAAAAATGCAATATCTCAACATAATTGTTTATTATTATGACAATTTGGAATTTGGGTACAGATTTTAGCAAAAAATCACGGAAGTTAACGAGCACAATTTGCTTTTGCGGGCCACATAAAATGATGTGGTGGGCCCCCGGGCCTTGAGTTTGGCACCTATGATCTACAGGGATCTGTTAGTCGTAACGATGGTTTACGAACCTGAAGTTCACAGACGAGCTGGTCGAGTTTCTCTTCCACGCCTACCAGGAGAAAAATGTGCTTGACGAATACATTCGTTGGTTGCAGGAAATGTTTGGATTCCAGTTGACAAATCCAAACATCCACGGAGGTCAATGAGTTAAAGTTGCCTGTTTTCAATTAAAAAAGTTGTGATTTTACAAATTCATATGATTAAGAGAAAACAAGTTTATTATGAGAAGAAAGGCTTATTTCTTCAACGAAGACAACAACAAGTTTTTGTGGGGATAAAACGTTGAAATCTGGATTGAGCAATGTGACAAGATTTTCCCAAAATGACATACTGTCAAAATGCCGAGAGTCTGGTTGGAATGGCCACGTCAACTTGAGGACTTGAATAGTTCCCGAAACAAGTCCACTAAAAAGCCCCTTTTGTAGTGATTAGGGAGTAAAGAATACGTGAATCGTTCTTCATTCCTTACTTCCGCATCACTAGAAGATGCGCTAATGTGTTCATGTCTTGTCTTTGTACATCTTTGTGTGTTCGCCTGCGCCGTGCGCAGGCATGCTGGTGGTGAACGTGACGTGGAGGAACAAGACGTACGTGGGAACCCTGCTGGACTGTACCAGACACGACTGGGCCCCACCCAGGTTCGTTTACACAACGGACGCTAAGGCCCGGTACACAGATCTGAAAACAATCTTCATCTGTTGCAGACCCATCACGTGAAGATAACAAATCTGGCATTTAACAGTTTGGGTAGCACTGTGTGTGGTGCGCTCCGATAATCTCTGCTCAGAACCCCACACACGTAAAGATTCTGTTCCACCACCGATCTAGAATCCAGCCCACCAAGACAGAAATCTCGCGTGATGGAACAAAAACCAAGAAGAAGAAACACTACCGCGATATGTTGCGTCGATGTTTCCAGTGTTTCAGAAGGGGCCGCGGGCGGGGGTCTTGTAGAATGGCAAAGTCGTCCGGAAAAACTTTTTGCCGTCTGTGGAACCCACTTTAATACAAAATATGACATCGGGTAGGACATGTTTGTTTTTATTTATGGCCGCTTCCTTGTTCTTCAGTCAGGTCGCTTCCTGATTGACTACATTCCATTTCACGTCACCATTCGCCGAGTCGTTAGATTTTGGTCGTAAATATGAAATGCGTTTAATATTTCAAATACACTCTTAACACACAACAGACCGTAGGATCGTCTTATCTGATCATCTCACAAGACATAGGATTGTCTTTGTGCATACCAGGCCGAAGCTAATTTGCCTGTCACGTGCTGACCGAGCCGCGGATGTCTTGCAGGTTCTGCGATTCGCCCACCAGCGACGTTGAGATGCGAGGCGGGCGCGGCCGAGGCAAGCGGATGCGTCCGGGCGGCGGAGTGCCGACCAACGACAACAGCACGTCGTCGGACAACAAAGGAAGCGGCAAGACCCGCGGGGGGGCCGCCGGCGCCAACGGCAAAGGGCGGCGCGGCAGCCAGACCGTCGGCGCTGGTGGCGGCGGCGCGGAGGACGCCAAGGCCAGTCCCTCCTCCGCCAAGAGGAAGAGCAAGGCCGCCTCCGACATGGAGCCCACCTCCAGCTCCGAGGACACCAAAGCGTCCAAGCGCATGCGAAGCAACTCCACTGGCGCCGCCCACCCTCTCCCTGCAGGGAAGCCGGAGCCCCCCGCCCCGCCCCAGCTGGACCGCACGTGCCCCTCACCCGTGCTCATCGACTGCCCCCACCCCAACTGCAACAAGAAGTACAAGCACGTCAACGGCCTCAAGTACCACCAGGCGCGCGCCCACCACGAGCACGATGCCGACAAGTACCACCCGACGCCCGCTCACCTCCACCACGACGCCGACAAGTACCACACGGCGCGTCCCCACAACCACGAGCAAGACGCCGACAGTGAATACGGCGACGAGCCCGGCCTCCACCCCGACGCCGCCTCCTGCAACGGCGCCGCCATCTCCCCGGCGCGCTCCGCCACACCTAAAGGCCGGGGCTTCGACGCCCCCTCGCCATCGCCGGGGAAGCAGCCGACCAAGCACGGCAAGAAGACGACTGGCGAGGGCGAGCCCGACGGCACGGACGGCGAGTGTTTGACAGACGAGGCGAGTAACGACGGCGTAGACGACAGGAAAGCCAAGAAGATGGCGGCCGGAGGGAAAATGGACAAAATGGCCTCGAAGGGCATGAAGCCCGGTCGCCCCGTGGCGCCCGCCGGCCCCTCCGCGCCGCCCTCTTACAACCTGCAGGCCGCCTCTCCCGCGCTGGGCTCCGTGATGCAACCGACCCCAAAGAACAACCAATCAAAAAACCCCTCGCTTGTGGAGCCCGGCTCCAGCCCCCTCGCCAAAGACAAGAAGAAGAAAGACAAGAAGAGGCGGGAGGCCGACAGTCCGAAGGGGGCGCGGCCGGAGGAGGGATATGCGGAAGCGGGCGACGCCCTGCTCAACGGCTCCTCGGAAGCTCAGCAGAGCCGCTTGGCGAGCATCAAGGCGGCGGCCGACAAAGTCTACAGTTTCTCGGACAACGCGCCCAGCCCGTCCCTGGGAGGCAGCGGCAGGACGGAGGGCGCCCTGGGGCAAAACGGTGCCGACGGAGGCGTGTCCGTCCAGACCGGCAGCCCCGCCTACTCCGACATTTCTGACGCCGGCGAGGACGGCGAAGGGAAGGCGGACGGCGTCAAGGTGAAAACGGAGCCCGACCCCAAGAAGGCGCTGTTCTCTCCTCAAGGGCTGCCCGCCAAGGAAGCCCCCTACTACCCCAACTACGACGCCTACTACCCCTCCGGCTACGCCAACGCCAGTCCCGCGTCCGCCGCCGCCCCGCTGCCGCCGCACGCGGAGGGCCGGCCGAAGAAGGAGGAGGGCCCGGAGGGGGCCGAGGAGGTCAAGGTGAAAGCGGAGCCTCAGGAGGACAGGAAGACGGAGCCCGGACCCCCGCAGCCGTCGGTCATCCAGCAGCGTGCCAATGTGTACGCCCCCCCGCCGCTCTACTACAACCAGTACTACGCCCAGCCCTACTCGTACTCCCCCGACCAGGCCTACCACGCCCACCTGCTGGCCTCCAGCCCCGCCTACCGGCAGCAGTGCGAGGAGCGGCAGAGGCTGGCCGACAAGATGGCCGGCGACAAGAAGGCGGAGGGGAAAGCCTCGGCGGGGCCGCCCACCCTGACGCCGGCCCCCGCCCTCGCCAAGCCCAAGGAGGCGGGGCCGGAGCAGGCCAAGTCCGTCATCATGGTAAAGAGCGAGGACCCCAAGGCCGCCGCCCCGCCCGAAGGGCTGAAGATGAAGCTGAGTGAAACGGGGCACCACGGGAAGGACGAGGCCGCCATGTGGTACAGACAGGTACGACCACGCTTGCTCCGTTTGAAGGACATAGGTGGGGAATTTGGGGAACGTGGGGCTCCGGTTCAAGCCCCACGCCAAAAGCGGAAGTTTGCGAGCAATTGGCGCACCCGCCCGAATTTCTACTGATTTGAGATTCGGAAATGATGAATGCCATCATTCATTTTTGCTCCCTCCCCAATCACTGCAAAGGGATTTTCGGAACTATCTAGGAGGTGCACAAGCATTTTGACACGTTGTCGTTTTTTGCCAAATCTTGTCATGTCGCTACGAAATACTTGAGTTTGTTATTGGCCTTCAAAGCGCTATTTTTTTGTCGGAAATTGACGTCCGTGTAATTCCTCGGCACGGAAGTAAGGGTTTTCTTGCGTTGGTGCAGGACAAGTTCCAAAAAGAATCTGCGCCTACTGACTTTATAAATGTTGAATTGTGAAACTGGAAACCTTTCTTCAGAATTGTGGGAATTAACTGGGAATTATTGGAAAGGCTTCATATTCAAGCACGTAGTGTATTTATCAACATTTACTCTTGTCATAAGCGGGCAGCGATGCAAACATAATAGTTAAAAAGCAGGCCATTTCAACTGCTTTATTTGTAACTTGAGCAAATTTGAATGTTGAGTTCAGCATTCTTCATCCCACTGAGCCAAAAAATGCCAACAAAGTCTACATTGAAAATGTGCAAAGAAAATAGCCCTTCCCCCTCCCCAAAAGTCCCATTCAACATCCAAAGAAATACAAAAAGCATCTCCGTCTTGCCTCAAGTATTTTCCGGCAACGCATCGGCTCTCGATATTCAACTGGACTTGTTTTACTCAGGATTATGCCAAATTGTATTTTCCCCATCGAGCACTAACCTTCAATTTTGTACATTTCAGTTTTTTTCCCCCATTTGTTAATTCCGAGTAGGGACAGACCATATGGCAATATCAAATTCATATCCTGGTACAAATTGATTCCCTTCATGGTAACTAACGGGATACAATATATATGGCAATATAAACTTTGCTATGGAAAAATCTAAAAGCCGTTCCGAGACGATGTCGAGCAGTAACGCGATTGCTCGCTAGAGACCAAATTTACACAGCGCAGCCCTCGTTTCCAACTTCCATCTTGCAATCTCGGAACCCCCGATATGACATCTGCGGTTTGTTCGTTCGCGATGCGGGCATCCCTCCTAACCGACCGCCGCCCGCTTTTCGCAGGAGCCCGACGCCCGCCTGTGGCCGTACGTGTACCCCAACAAGTACTCGGACGCCCCCAAAGCGCAGGAGGACGAGCGCGAGCACGACAGGAAGTTGAAGGAGGAGCGTCTGCGGCAGAAGGAGGCGGCGCCGCAGAAAGAGGAGGCCAAGGAGGGGGCGGAGGCCCGGGCGCAGGTGCCCCCGGAGGAGCAGCAGCAGCAGCGGGCCGCGGCCAAGGAGGCGCGGCCCGCCCACGTGCAGTTTTCGGCCCCCCTGGCGCAGCACCAGGGCTACGTGCCCTACATGCACGGACCCTACGGCTACGGGCAGGCCTACGAGCCCGGGCACCCCGGACACCCCGGGTACAGGGGCGTGCCCTCCGTCATGATGCAGAATTACCACGGTAAGCCCGGAGCTGGCTGCGCTTGTCGCTATGACAACCACAATAAAGACGTGCCTCGAAACTCCGTATCATGATAAAGACGCAACTTTGAGGAAAAACAACAAAACCAAAACTTAAGACTTTTCAAATCTTAAAAAGATGTTTTTTTTCTTTGACCCCCACACTCAAAGAGAGTTAACAGTTTTGGTCGTCACGTGTGTGGTGCGCTCCGCTAATATCGACACAGAACACCGCACACAAAGATTCCGTTCAAAGTCTCACGAGATCACACGTAATCTCACGAAACCGAAGAAGCCCTTCCAGCTTTGCGACAAGGTTTCCCGAGTGTTCCCGAAGGTCGCCGGAGTCGAGGGAGAGCCTTGTAAAATGGCGATGTTCTCAAAATACGAACCCACTTTTATATACAGAAAACGACATCGGGTAAGACATTTTTGTTTTCACGAAAGGTCGCTTCCTCTTGTTGAGTCGTCGGGGTTGTTGTTTCTTGATTGGCTACATTCTGTGCCACGTCACCACTCTCGGCGTCGCGACGCAGCAGCAGTTGGCGTTCCCCACACACACGGGAGTTGTTGACGTAAACATGGAACAAGTTCGTTAAAATCGAGACAAATCGCACATCTGACCTAAGGACAATCTTATAGCGTCATCTTATAAGACTTAAGAATGTCTGACGATTGACACGCTTGGTCGGGAAGGGGCAGAATCGGCCCGAAAACAAGCCGATTGTCTTTCGGGCCTGAGACAATGAATTCACTGCCAGCCCTCCCAGTTAACATGGATATTTGACTTCTAAATCAGTCAGTGGCCGTGAATGAGTTCAAACAAAGACTCAGTGAATTACACTAGCACAAAATCGTGAAAGGCAAAAAAGAGAATACAACAATGATGTGATCAAATCAATAAAAACAATAACAGCAATCAGAACACCAAGACAAGAAAAACGATGCAATAGAAATACAACCAAGACAAAATTAAAACAACAAAAAGGAAATTAAATCGAGAAATCAAAGACATGATGAAAATTAAGACGTCACAAAAGAGCAATGGTAAAAACGGATAGAAACACCACAGCGACAGGAAAAACACTGCAGAGACACCATCAAAAATCATTGAAAGCTGAGATAACGCCACCAAGGGAAACACATCAAAGACGATTCAAACGTCACAAAGACACAGCGAGTAGAAAAGGGCAGGAGGAAAACGCCAAGGGGGGAAAAAAGCAGCAGATAGCAGAAAAAAAAACACTTACAACAATGGCTTAAAGTACTCGGGTGCAGTGCTGGAAATCCAGCGCATCAACTTTTTGGGAACGACTGGCCCCGCGCGCGTGTCGAGGAAGTGCTTTCACACCATAACCAATCAAAAGAAAGTCTGAGTCCGTCCAGCGGGCGCTAGCCAATCAGAGGGACGCGTCTTGTCGAGTAATAGCGGCACGACAAATCCCGACGCACGATCCGCGAATCTTACGAAATGAAAGCTGAATTCGTTCAACACGGCGAAGAGAGGCAGCGTTCGTTGAGAAAGGTGTCCCAAACAAATGCCGCTGGCCACGGCTGCAGGGAGATGGAAAGAGCCGCAAAGGAGTGTAACTTGTCCGCCGCAAAGTTGGGGGTCCTGCTCTCGCTCTTCCGAGTACGTTAGCGACGTCGCGAAGAAATGAGTCACGGACGTCTACATCTGCCACGGTGGCTTCACTGCGCGAACGTGGATGGGACCGTAGCGACACGCGCGTGCCCGTTCATAGATGAAATCCTTTCAAATTGCGCCGCGTTGGTCCATGATCTTTCAAAGACAAAACAGCATTCACCAAAGTGTCTGAAGCAAAGCAACAGACCAGGCGTTGCTCGCAAGTGATACAAAACCTTTGGCCAATCGGCCTCCTGACTGACTGACGGCTGCGGGGCCAGAAGGTCTCCCACTACAATCCGACGACAAATGAAAAAGGATCGTCCATTTTTGCATCAGCTGTTCATCAAGTAGTTGTTTATATGATGATAAATTGCTTATCCATTCATAAGATGATCTGGATGCAGTCATTTCATTCCAGTCCACCCTTGCAATAAGTCCGAAATACCCGATTTAAATACACCCGCGGCACGTTTTTATAGCATTTACAGTTTTTCCCAAAGGTCTTTAAACATACTTTTAAAGCAATGCAAATACATTGAAGCACACACAATAGATATATAGTTCCGTTCCTACGCTGGTGACGTGACGCCGCGTAAGTAGGATTTCACCGTTAAAGTCGAAATTTACAGCGAAATACTTCTGTTACGGGTATTGTCCCACGTGATTGTGACAGCAAGCTCAGCGTGTGTGAAGAAGAAGAAGAATCACTTTTTATTGTCATGAACATGCATGCATGTTCACATGACACACACATGAAATGTGTTCTCTGCGTTTAACCCATCACAGTGAACGCATACACATTAGCGGAACACACTGGAGCAGGGGGCAGCTAAAGCGCCCGGGGAGCATTTCGGGGTATCGGTGTCTCGCTCAAGGACACCGCCGCCGTGAGTCCGGGGGGATGGCGGCGGACGGTCCGGTCGGCGTCTCGAACCTCGGTCCCCCGCGGCGGCAGGCGACGATCTTCGCCATCGGGCCACGTCTGCGGGCGCGTGCGTCGATGTGCGAGTGAGACGGTGACTGCGAAGGAGGAAGGAGCGCGCGCCGGTGCGAGTGTGTACAGTGGCAAGTGTAGCGACGGCGACCGGGGGGGAGAGGAGCGATTAGCGGAGGACCCGTTGATGTCGAATGCGCAGAGGAGCTAATAAAGCCGTTAAAGCAGCAAATCGGGCGCTTCGTGCCTTTATCGTGCGACGAGAGAAGGGAGTTGACCCCTGCGTCAGGTGACCGTAGCGGGAAAGGTTAACACTTCGTACGAAGAAATTCAAATAAAAAAAGTAAGATGCCGTACGTAGCATTACTGCTGAGAGTGTGAAAAAGGCCAAGATACTCCCGCCGCACAAACACAGGACGGGCACGATGCACTAGCGAAGCAGAAACACGACGGTGCGGGGACAAAATGGCGGACGAGGCACGGGCGGCGTAAAGTCGAAACGTCGTAGGTCGAGTACGTCGTCGCTCGAGGACTTCCCGTATTGAGACCAAGAGAAATGAAGAACACAAAAATATTGTACAAATAGAGCAACAACTCAAATAACTTCACCTCAACAAAATCTGAACCCCAATGTAGTGCTTGATTACTGCATCTGTATTCACACGCACCTCACAAAATAAACCAACAAAACATTTCAGGCGGCGAGATTTCGGAGATTATTTGGACTCGTAAAGCGTGTCAAACACAACAAAGACCGTCATAATAGAGCTTGAAACACGATAAAACTCTATTCGAAGTGAGACCGACACCAAAAAAACGGGGGGGGAACAAAGACGGAACAAACACTGCAGAGATGAGACCAAAAAAAACAGCAGAGAGATGAAAAAACAAAAGCGAGCCAACGGTCACCATCGAAAGCGAGCGAAAGAAGCACGACGGGATCGAAGCCCACCAAAGTCTAACCGACGGCGCACGGGTGTGTCCTCAGGCTCGTACCTCCCCGCCGGTTACTCCTTCTCGCCGTACGCCGGCAAAGCGGCGGCGGAGGAGGGCGGCGGCGCCGGCGAGAACGCGTCCCGTTCCAGCCCCACGGTGAGGGGGGCGGCGGCGGGCGGCGGCGAGGCCAAAGCGCTGGAGCTCCTGCAGCAGCACGCCAGCCACTACAAGAGCAAGTCGCCCGCCGCCGACAAGACGCCGCACGAGCGCGACGGCGAGCGGCCGCCGCGATCGTCGCCCTCGCAGCGCGGGCTGCCCGCGCACCATCAGCACCACCAACACCATCACCACCTGGCCTACCCGCTGCTCGCCGGCCAGTACGACCTGGCGTACGCCGCAGGTGACTCTCCCGTCCTTCTTTTCCTCACTTCCTATTTCCTTTGCTCCTCATTCCTTTTTCGATTCCCTTCCCCCTTGCTACTTTCGTTCCTGACTTTCTCACATTCCCTTCCTTCCTCCTTTTGTTTCCTTCCTTTCTTGCTTTTAACTTCAGTTTTCCTTATTTGTTGTCTTTCCTTTGTTCTCGATTCCTACCTTTTCTTCCGTATTTCTTTCCATCCTTCCTGTTTCCTTTTTCTAAATTCCTTTATTCCGTCTTTCCTACCTTCTTCCATTTTCCTTATTTCCTTCATCTTCTGTTCTTTTGTTTCTTTCTTCCTTCATTTCTGTCTTTGGTCCCTTTTTCGTTCTGGTTCCCTTTTTCCTTTCGCGCGTCTGAGCTGCCACTTCTTTTCTTCCTCTCCTTTTGCACTTTTACTCTTGACTCTTGCTTCTTTTCTGTTTTCCCGCTTGACTTACTTTCTTGTTTCTTATTTCTGTCCATCTGCCTTGCTTGCTTTTTCCTTAATTCCTTCCTTCCTTCCTTCCCGGTACCAACCGGTGGCCACGATTTGCGTTCCTGTCGGCCAAACTCCATCTGTGACTCCGCCTGTCCGTCTGTCGTCAGGCTTGTCGTCGTCGGCGATGGTCGCCAGTCAGCAGGCGTCGGCGCCGTCCGTGTACCCGCCCCCGCGGAGGTGAGGAAGGCAGCGCGGCCCGCCGGCCCCGCTCGTGTGAGCGGATCTCACGAGGAAGCCGTCGCCGCGACGACGGGCGGGCCCCGGTCCCGCCGCCCCCGCGGAC
The DNA here is from genome assembly GCF_024500275.1 of Phycodurus eques. NCBI lineage: Eukaryota > Metazoa > Chordata > Actinopteri > Syngnathiformes > Syngnathidae > Phycodurus > Phycodurus eques. The sequence goes on from NC_084529.1 coordinate 32,186,129, forward strand.
GGCCGGACGGCGGAAGGACGGAACCGCTTCCTCCTCTTCCTCGCCGTTTCATCGAGTACAAAACACTGTGGAGTGACCAATCAGAGCACAGCCTTCCCACGGGGCCGCAGCGGTGTCAGGCTTCGGACCGCCCCCCCCGCCCCACTCGGTGTGTAGCTGTACTGTCGTGTGTGTGCGCGTATGTGTAAATAGTGTACAGAGGAATAATTTTAAGAGGTTGGATGCTGTTTTGTTTCCTTCTTTTTTTTTTTTTTTTTTTTTTTTTTTGTCTTGGTTGTTTTTCTACTCTTGTGGATCCTATTAAAAACATGTAGCTGGACCAACCACGCCAGGCCCCGCCTCCTCAGTGACATCGCCGCGATGCGCCCAATCAAAGCGGTCGCCTGCCCGCCCTTCGGGCCCCGGCTCCCCGGTTTCCACGATGTCGGACCGGCTCGCGGATGAGCCGCAAGAAAGCGACTGGCCGCGAATCTCCTGTTTTTGGCATCTCAAATTCCGATCGGCCGACTTAAAGATTTTGCAAATAGCCGTCATTTGCTTTTATTTTGTTTCTATGCCTGTGTTGAAATATGTCTTCACGCGAAACCGGTCCGTGACACCGAAAATGCGTTTGGATTGAAAAAATATATCATATAGATGAATCATCGACTCGACTGTCATCTACGAAAAATCTTTCATTGTTCAGATACCGCAGATAGGAAGACGGGGGTGTCCCGAGCCAATCTCTAAGATCGGAACTCGGTCCCATGTCAGCAAAAAAACAAGGATCGGATCGAAAATTGAAAATATCGGCCAAAACGCAAGGCTGCGGACATCCCCAGAAGACGCGTTACGCCCGCACGCTCTAGCTAACCGACGTTCCTCCGTGGCCTCCGTGTCGGTGGGGGCGACGTTCCCATCAAAGGCAATGCATTGATCTCGAAACGAAGTCGTAACTTGCTCATTTCTCAATTGATTTTCACGAGGTTTCCTTTTTGTCAACGCCAAAGCGTGTGCTATCAATACATTTTGGAAAAAGAGTTCCCCGCAAAAGGTTACTCCCAGATCCTTTGTTGTGATTGTACGGCATTATGTGCATCCTTTGCTTTCCTTGCCATCCGCGCACACGGACTGCGCTGACGACTTTGACCTTCCTAGCTTAGCGTCGCAGCTCAAAAGCGGCGTGTGCTATCTACCTATTCATATCTGTGACACCGAAGATAGTCTACTATCGTGAGTTGGCCATTCTGTAGTGAGTCAAGGTTAGGTCCTATTCCAGGGATGGGCAACTGGCCAGTGCCCACACGGAGTGGCCCCTCAATTTTTATTTTAGTTTTTTTTTTTTTTTTGGGTGGGGGGATGGATATTGTTTTGAACTTTAACACGTGGAAAGTTTCTCCTACTGTAACGTAACAGTTTTGAGTTGTAATAATACCGTTCACCACTGGATAGCAGATGTGGCTTCCCTATTGCGCCAGATCTTCTCCTTCAGGGGAGAAGAGTGGTGACGCCTTGATGAAAATCAGCAGGATGGAAGTAATGACGCAATGGCGAAAAGCGGCGCTAAGAGAAAACGGGACCAAGAAAATTGCGGTCCTGTGGCAGGGCGAACCAAAAATTGTGGCCCTTGCTTCCATTGAAGTTGCCCATTCCTGCCCTACATAATGCCATCAATGCATCTTGAAAGGTTGCCCGTGAGCACTAGAAAATAGAAACAAACCATTTACTTTTTCAAGTGACGAGGGAGTAGGAATTGAGGAATGAATGGTCGTGGACGATATACTTGACTCTCGCGCTGAAACGATTCATTCAGTCAAGTACTCACTAATTACTACAAAGGGGGTTTTGTATAGTGGACCTAGTTCACTAAAATGGTCAATATAAAACTCTCGTGATCAGGGAGTATGAGGTTGATGGTTTTAACCCTCGAGTCAACAATGTAGTCCAGCATAGAACGAGCCCCCTGCTCAAGTGGACGTAGTGTCGACGACTGTACAGCAATCCCCCTGCGTCGTGGCGGTTTACGTTCCAGACCGCCCTCGTGCAAGCGAAATCCCGAACATCTTAAAACACACTTTGAAAACATTACTACCAGCACCTTTAAAGATATTTGAGAAAGCAAGGGCAACGGATAACACAGCAATATTGTACAAACGGTCACCCAAAAATGGATTTCAAACCGGTAACCACCCAAGCAAAATCTGTTGTGTACCGTAAATCAAAATCCATATATACTACGACGACTGGTACTGTACTCGAGCAATCGTGAGTGTCTCCTGTTGCGGTGAGCCTTTGCGGCCACACGGAGGCGCTGCTACGCTGGGAATTTTGGAACTAACTACATTCGTTTCGTCACTAAATAAGTACGATGACGTTTGAAATACAGTCGACGGGTTTTATTTTGAAAGCCGGACGCTTCCTGCGTGGTCGTCGATGTCTTATTTTGAAGGCCGCTTCCGGTGGGAATCCGGGAGGTCGGACATCGCGCGCAGGTGAGACGACGACGATGATGATGATGATGATGATTGTGGTGGACGGTGGGCCTTTGAAATTTAGAAAATTCAGGAAATCTGTCATGTGAGAAGAAGCCCTCAATTTACACGCCAAAATAAATGTAAAAATGTCGAGTCTTTTACTTTGGAAGACCTACTTTGGTGACTTTTAAGTGTAAAAGTAAAATCAAAGTGCAATAGTAAACATTCAATTTGGTAAAAACATGATTACATGTCAACAAAAATCGTGTGTGCGCATTAAATAGTGTTACAGAGGCAGGTTAGCGCGGCAACGTCACGTGACTCGACCGGCGGGCACCGACGTCAGCTCCTCCAGAGGGGTTGCCTCGGCAACAGAGGCGCATTCAATCTTCATTGGACCGCCCGTTGGCACGTGACCAAATGCGGACATGTTGGAGCCGAGCGATGACGTCGCGTGCCCCCTGAGCGGACTAAGGCACGTGGAGGGCACCGCAACAGGAAGTAGATGGCGAGTCGTGTCGCAATAGGCCAAAAGGAATCGCAGGCGCGTCGGGAGGAATTCGAGTTTATTTGTGCAGCCCTTAACCACAAAAGAGGCTGGAAGGACTTCACGGTAAAAAAAAAACAACATAGATAATTAGAAAATGGAAACAAAAAAACATATACAGTCCCCCTCAACATGGTTGGCACACATGAAGTTTACGTACTCAATGTGGAATATCTCCGAAGAAAACGAAACAAGTGAAATAGGGAACTTGCATTTGAGCAAATAATAAGATTTGATGGAAAGATGAAAGAAAAACGGAGCTTTTTGTCAGTGCACACAAACAGTACGTTTACAGGACGGCGCAATGAAAGCTTTAAGGAAAAGAACAACCCCCTGCCAACAGTCAAGCACGGTGGAGGACCCGTCATGCTGTTGGGACCGGAGGCCTCGACTGGATCACAGGAAATGATCAAGAGAGATGTATTTGTTTATTATGGATTTTATTCATAATGTTACAGTGGCTTACAATAATATTGAATACAGTTTTCTGGGGGTTTGATGAAGACTTAAGGCTTCTTTATTCACGCGCTGACGTCATGGCGGCTGTCCCGCGCGCAGTTTGCCTTTATACTCCAGTGCAGTTTTGAAAACGTACTGCAGTTCTCCAAGTCCGGGATGTCGCTCCGGCTGCTATTGGCTAGGACGCCGCAGGGGGGAGTTTCCTCTGCATTTTGTGGGCCATTTCCGGTAACCGTTTTTCCTTTCCTTTCCGGAACAAAGCAATAACAATGGCGAGAACAAATGGACCGAGATGACCAGACGATACGTTCAACGATGCTGCAAAATCGATCGAGGAGGCGGCGGCGTAGATGGCGCGCTGCGTACGTCCTCACAGCATGTGACTGAAACGGACCAATCACGAGAGACGATCTCCGCGGCGTTCGACGCGTAGCGCCCATTTTTGCCGCGTGCGCGTCAAATGACGCAGATGTGCGTCGGTCACGTGATGCGACGCGGGCGCTGTCGGTCTATAGCGGCCTTTAGGCCTACTGCGTCGCCGTACTTACATTTTGAGCCGAGTATTTTGTAGCGGCTCAACATGTAAGTAAAAAAACCTGGAGAATAAGCAGATAAAGAAAAACCACAAACTTGAGTGAAGCAATTTTAGGGGCAAAAAGAATGTTATGGAATTATTGCAGGTGCCACTTTTCACCGACTTTGCGTCGCGTGCAACGGATGTGTGTCGTCGCCGTCGTTTTTGTTTGTGCGTTCAGACGGGCGGTCCCTCAAGACGAGATCCTAACGAAAGGTACTTTTCCTTTCGTTCTTTGACGTCACCGTCGCGGGTTTCCGTTTGAACACAAACAAACACAGCAAACGCTGGCCGGTCAGATGTTGAAAATGTCCTCCGTAACCCCCATCTGCCCCTTGAATTCTCGCCAGCATCCTCGCTCTTTAGCAACCTGCTTCTTCCTTAACTCCTAACCTATCTTTTTAGGGTTTAAGAAATGTGATCAAGTACAAGATATTGTATATTTTAGGTTTCAATATCAGTGACCTGATATTGAAAAGAGCTAGTCTCGCATTTTCAGTTTCACATTTTATCCTCACTAAGTTTGTAGTTCTACCTTTTTTGGGCCATATTTCTGTGACCATCTTCCTGTCCCTTGTAATTACAGGGATGACAAATGCCTGATCTCCATCGGGGTCTGACTTATTCTGGAAAAGACCCCACACATATCAGTCAGATTTGGAGATAAGATTCTTCATGAGTGAAAGAGGGGCCCTCTGAGCGGACGTTTGTTTCAGGCGAGGGGGGCATGGGAGGAAGATCTTTGCGTGGTGTGCGTTCAATTCCAATATTGACAATAGGCTTCCTCCTGTCCGTCACACCTAGCAGAGCATTTAGGCTAGTCGAGAGTGAGTTTTGGGTTGGGGTTTGCTCCGATGGGGCAGGGAGGGGTGTGGGAGATTCCAAGTGCTCATTTGTTATTCGCTCCTCCGATTGTTCGGATGACCCCGACGAATCCGTCTGCGCCTCGTGTCGCCTTAGCTCCTGTTCGTCCGATTGTTTGGGAACAACTGCATCTTCTTGTCCTTCAGCCTTATTTTATTTTTTATTTTTTTTTTACTCACAGGCGGTGAGCCCACGGGAAGGGGGACTTGCACGTCGCGTGGCTCACAAATGAAAATGTGACGTCATCAAAGTTCCACAACAACTGAGGCCGGGACAAAGGCGAGGTCCAAATTATTTATTCAAGCTCGCGTGTGTGATTGAGTGCAATTTAAGTCAAGCAAACAAAACAAAAGTCACAAATCATTGAATAAATGCTACACACGCGACTTCCTGGCAAAATATGCTAATTCCATTGGAAAAAACAACAAACAAATAAACAAAATCAGTCGACTGTTTGTGCTTCACTGACTGCACAAAATCATTAAAATCGTAAAACTCAAACACAAATGCTAATCGTTAGCATCGTCATCAAGACAAAAATTCTCGTTCAGTCCAGCGTGCGGTCAACTTGAAATTGAAATCGTTTCCCATTTTCAAGTGAACAATTGCCGCTGATTTCGGCGACGGAATCGGATTTGTGGCCAAAAGATTCACACGAAACCTTTTCGATAGCGAACGTGTTGCTCGCGATGACGACTTTTGCGTTTGTGTTTTTTGTGCTCGCGATGTTGTCTTTCAGTTTTTTGGGTGTACGGTCCGTGCCCGCGTGTGACTTTAGGCACAGGCCTCTCAGGCGGGTGGACGGAATTAGCGCACAAATGTCGGATATCCTGCAGGAGCTTGATGACATACGATAGCTACTTTTAAAGTTAGCCAGTTTTTCTGTTGACAAAAAGAAAATAGCTACACCTCGAGACAGTTTTCCTTCCTATAATCTTAGGGTTTATTTCAATATTAAGTTTGTATTTATATCAAATGTTTTCCCCTCTGAAATCATTTAGTTTGGAAGGGAAACCAGCATTAGTGTATTTAGATGCATAACGTATATGCGTGTGTGTATTTATTTTTGTAAACGATTCCTCCTCGACACGTTAAGAGTAGTACGCCGTGGTTAAAATGGCAAAGAGACACGAAGGTATTGAGAATGTGGTCTCCTTCGACTTGGGTCGGTCTTGTTGCCGTGACAATTAGCCAACAGTCCACGATGTGTCCAAAACATCGACGGTGAAAGGTTCGTTTGTGACGACTGGCTCCAGGGCACGCGGCGCCGCACGACGATCGGCCGCTGGATCACGCCCGACGGCCTCCGAAAGTACGCGACTCAAGTGTGGCGGCGTCCAACATGTTTCCCACGAAGCCTAACCCTGACCAAAACAAACGTCTTTGTTGTTATTTCCTACAAATGTGATACGTTTGGTTGGGTCGTCTCGTCACATCCGCCCTTCCCGCCGGGCAGGAGCCAATCATGTCGCAGCGGGGCGTGTCCTGCCTCCAAACTACGCGGGCCCCCTCATAACGGACGCGTCTTTGAAAAAAAGTGAAACTTCGAAATGTCCAACCTTCAGACGAAACATCGAATAGTGGTACAGATGTTAGCTTTGGGCACGACCAACGATCGCTACACTGATAATGTCATCACGAAATAAGATCGACGCGCCGACAAAATACTGTCGAGATCTGGTAGACATGTTCAAGTAAGAATTGAAATAAGTGGTGGTAGCGCAACGGAGCGAAATTCTTTTCGGAATTGTTCTCGGAAAGCTTTTCTGTGACCCCAGATTACAATTTGACCTCAGAACACACGGTAGCTACCGCCCGCAAATCAATACTGGAAACGTCAGCTAAATGAGCACAAGCGTACGTCCGATCCCTCGTGAGATCGGATCGGATCCGTTCGGGTGTTGCGCCATATCCGCTCATCGCTTTCAGGAAACGAGTCCGATCGGCGTTCCCGACGGCGGGACCCGCGTGACGCGGAACGCGGCGACTTTGCGCCGATGAAGAACTTCCGGCGGAAAACGCGGAGACATCAGCCTCCCCGAGACCAACACGGAGTTGCCGAAAGAGCGACGTGGGTTCACGCGCCTCCTCCTCCTCCTCCTCCTCTCGGATGGCCGTAACGTCGGGCCCCCCACAAGGCTCAGCATCCGCCTTTAGTGCCAACCGCTCGCACGTGGAGAGGTCATAGAGGAGCAGAAGATAGGTCAGAAAAGCCCAGCGACGACCAATCATCCGTCCGAACTGACCCGCGTTACTCGGCAGAAGACAGACGACGACGTATTCGGCACGAATCGCCACGGTTATTGCGATTCCGATGCGCCCCCGCTGACCCGATTTTGGACCTCGTGGGGCTCACGACCGACTCGACTCGCTTTACTTCCTGCGCTATAAACGTTGGCTTTCTCTCCGCCTGCTCGCAAAATCGTTCCGTTTGCACTTCCGTGCCTCGTGCGGCGGCAAATCTCCATCTAGTGCCCTCGTCGTCGTCGTCTTCTATTTGGAGGCAGGGCGAAAAAAAAAGCGTCCACCCGGAAACGGGTTCCCTCTGGCCCGCGCTGCCGTGAGCGCCATAGAAGTCGGGCGACGGGGCTGGCAAATTCCCTGAACGTTCGGGCGGGGGCCCTTCATTCGGACCGGTTCACATATTCGATGGCGACGACGATATAACCCGGATTCGGTACGAATGAGCATCTGAGCGAGGTCGCCACGGCTTCACCGTCACCGTAAGCCTGAACCCTAACCCTAACCCTTTTTCGGCAAAATTGTAAGGAAAGCTTCACTCGCCACGATTATTCTCGGTTTCTGCGTTTGGCGAGCTTTCCGATGACTTCTTGAAATCTTCTAAAGACGAAGAAAGTTAGCAACGGTTTTGGATCTGTCGCTTTTCCGCAGCCGGCACGCCACGCCCGCCCGTCACCGCCGCTCAATCAATTGGCGTTTTGCGCCGACGGCGATTTTGCCTTTCGAAGCTCGACGCGAACATTTGGACGTCGTTTTTGCTGAATGAGGCCCGGTGACGTTTTACATGATTTGTTTTGGTTTTTATTGTGAAACAGATCACAGTAGGAGAACAAGCAAAACAGGACTTCAAATGTACATCGTCATCAACTTTGGCATGTACCTATTCTACAAAATAATGATGCAAATTGTAATAATTATGCTATTAATACAAAAATAGGGAACATAAAAATGGAATCTCAGGCCTGTCGATGACTTCTAATTGGCAGCCAAGCCAAAGAACAAGTCAAAGCGGCCACCAGTGTTCGTTTTTGTTTTATTAGCAGAAGAAGAAAAACATTTAAACTCCTCGAGGTTGTTTGAAGTTCATGCCGACCGTTTGCTGCGTCACCTGAAGGTTGGACAGGCCGCCGAAGTCCTGAGCGGAAACAAACGAAACAACAGAAAACAGTTCAGAGACGCCACGCGGGAGACGACATGAAGTCCTGTGCGCCGGCGCCAGGGTCTGACGGGAAGCGGTGGTCCGGCAGACACGGGAAAGGCCGGCGGCGACTTCCTCTTCCTGCACTATCAATGACGAAGGCGACGGGCGCGCCGACGACACTTTCGATACAGGTGGCGATGTGACGCGGCGGCGCTTTTCTACTCACCAGCAGCTTGAGCATCTCCTTGGTGTCGGGGTCCACCTCGATCAGCTCCTGGTCCAGAGCCGACACCTGCGCACACAACAAAACGCCGTCGTCGTCGTCGTCGTCGTCTCCGCCGATCGATCCCCCCTTTTTCTCTTTAAACGGTCCAGCTAATCCGGAATTGTCCAGCCGCAGGTCCCGCGCAACTCCAATTGAGAAGCGACCGCATCCGGAACGCGCCCGACGGACGAGCCTCGAGTCTGCGGCGCCGGAGGCCCAGAACGGCGGCCGCGCTCCCGCCCGACACGCGTAGCTTACCGCCGTCGGCTGTGACTAGAACGCGTGCTAATTGCAAAGCGCTACAGGAGTCATACATGCCCGACGATGACGACGATGTGCGCGAGCGCCGGGGTCTGACAGGAAGCGGCGGTCCGGCAGACACGGGAAAGGCTCGCAACTTCCTCTTCCTGTACTATCAATGGCGAAGGCGACGGCACGCCGACGACACTTTCGATACAGGGCGACAAAGCGCTTCGACCTTCGAGCCGACAATGTCCCACGATACTTAGCTTAGCACGCTAACATTGCTCGAGTCGACACAGGAAAGCAACGCAGACCGCCAACGCTGCATTCAAGAAGCCCGGGAAATACAGCAATCCCCCGCTATAGTAAGGGTTTTTTTCTCTCTCTCTATTTATTACCGTTTCTACAATATTTTTGTGCGATCCGTTGCTCCTGCCGTCTCTCGATGTGTCCCCTAATTCCAATCATTTGCATGTCGAAAAAGGGTCTCGCGAGACTTTTCTTTGTCAAGTCAGCTTGCGGAAGGAAGCCGTTGCTAAACGGCCATTTTGGCAGCGCCCTTACCGGGTCTGCGCAGAACAAGTTCGGACAAACGTCGAGCGCGTAACCGATCGCCGAGCTCAAAAGCGCCAACGTGCGACGCCGCGACTGACCTCGGGCACGTAGTTGTCGCGCCTCTCGCGTTCCTCCTCCTGCAGCTTGATGGAGATTCCTCGCACGGGACCTCGCTGGATGCGTTTCATCAGGTGCGTCACGTAACTGAACCCGTACAAAAACAATCAAACCACTTCCACAGTCAAGTTATTCATGTTAAAATAAAACGGATACATTTAAGAGATCGTTGTAATGCTGAGAGAACAAAGTTTCTCTCCAAGAAAAAGTAACTTTGTATTTTTACAAGATGTATTTTGTTGGGATAAAAAGTTCTCTTTCATGAAGGTCCGGTTTTTAAGAGAAAAACATTTTACTTAGAGGATAAAAATCACACCTTGTAATTGGGAAAAGATGACTTTACTCCACCCCCCCCCCCCCCAAAAAAAATGATCTACATTTCTCTTCTGCCAAAAAAATGATGCTTTCGTGCACCCCGAAATGCTGAAGGAAATCAAGGTAGCTATTTCCCTGGGGGAAACATTTAAAGACTGTAGTGCCGAGACGAAGAAACTTTATTTTCTCAAGAAATAAGTCAACATTTTGTTCGAATAAAATATCATACTGGAAGCATGTTTTTTTCCAAAAATAAAGTCCTAATATTTCGATATTCAGGTCACTTCAAGTTAAGTTCACAATTACAACTATTCTTGTAAATTACACCTTTATTTTGGAAAAGATGACTGTTCTCTCAGAAAAAAATAGGCAACAAATTACCTAAGAAATATGTTTGGGGGGAGTTTGAGTTAAAAAAATAAAAAATTCAACCGGGGGATATATATCAGCTTTTTTTGATGATGCATATCCGAACTTGTCCTCAATCCAAAAACTAAGGTAAGCTTCGTTTCACCGCCTTTTTAACAGATGGCGAATGCGAATTTATATTGTGCCGCGACGAACGCATCGCAATTGCGGGAAAGCGCCAGGGCCTGACAGGAACGCGGGAAAGGCTCGCCGCGTTTTCGTCCCGTACCGTCGAAGGCGCACGCCGGGCGAGGTCACTTTCGAGGCCGAAGGGCGCCCGCGACTCACCCGGCGATCTTGTTGCGGAGTTTCTTGCTGGGAATGATGGCGATCTCCTCGCACACCCGCTTGTTGGTGTGGAAGTCGTTGCCCAGCCGGGTGTAGTACTTCTCGATGATCACCCGGGCCGCCTTCTTCACCGTCTTGGTCCTGACGCGACCCTGAACGCACGCACGCACGCGTCACCCTGCTGCAAACTCACCGTACGCTCTTAAAACAAAAACATGTCTAACATGTCGCATGAAAGGTACGACTAACAATGATTTGAAAAACTCATTCATCTGTTGATGACCTTTTTCAATGAATTGGATTAAAAACATTGCATTTCTATCAAATTGACAGTGCAGAAAAATGTTCAATTTGATTAGGATTCAGTTACTGGTTTGGTCAGTCACATTCCTCAAAAAAATTAGTTCCAAAGTCAAAGCTGATGTTGAAAAAAGACAACAACAAAAAAACCTAAGATAATCAGTCTGCAAACATGGAGAAGAGCAGAAATCGGGAAATATTTGCTGTTCAGAAGATTTGGACAACTTGAGGTTCAACAAAGTCTCACGAGTATCACTTGTCGAATGATTCGATCACTGATTAGTTGTATCTTTAGCTGCCATTAATATGAAACTAAACAGGTTAGAACACAAATTGTCCTTTACACGCGAGAACAAAAACCAGTTAATCGTAGTACTTACTACAATTACATATCTTCTTCTTCTTCTTCTTCTAATCCAGCAGGCTAAGTGTTAGCATTAGCTAGTGCTAAGATACTTGATTGTGTGTAACAAGTATTCAAAGGTTATTAAAGCAAGCGAGCGCATGTTGTCATGCGAAAATGGATCAAAACGAGGCGACCCGGTCTTCGGTCCGCCTCCGCCATTCGCGACGAGCGCCACAATGTCGCCCATTTAAAACCATCTGCAGCTAATAACGCAAACATTGAGTCGGATAAAATGTACGAGACCCACAGAAGAGTCATCTGGGGCGCTTTGACGCGGTACGATGGCAGGATGACTTTGGATAGCTCAACAAGACACGTCGAAAGCACCCACCATGATGGCTCGGCCTGGTAGAAGAGGACCGCGTCACTTCCGGTGAGAGTTTCTAGCCGCGAACGGAAGTTGGCGCAGGAGGGCAGGAGTTACTGACACTGCGCCGCCTTCGGAAGGAGGCCGCAACGACAACCGCTCATCATGGCGTCGGTCTGCCGTGTGCAGCCTCCCACTCATGTGGTTCCGCCCACTCCTCTCGAATACGCCCCCACGTGCCCACGAGGCGGCCATGTTGGGAAGGAAAACACTTACTGAATCATTGCTTCAAAAACCTCTTGACTTTGGATTTCTGGATCTGAGAATGTTTCAATAATTCATATAATGACATGTATTTAATAAAGGCAGTTAGTCCTCAAATGATTTACTTATACAGGCACACTACAAGCAATTCAAACTTTCTGCGTTATCCCATTTTCCAAACCTTTCCCAGACCTGCTGACCCCAATATGCCGTCCATATGAAGCCCGTAAATAGGAAAGGAAACTGGGTTGTTTTTGTAGGACGTCTTTCATTGTAAATTTTACTGTTCGCACACAAACACTGTTTTTATATGATAACTGTGCAGCTTGTATGGAATTATGTAACTTCAGATATTCACACAAAAACATGAATCAAAAGCAAATTGATTTATTTCCGAATCAGAAACCCCGAAACAGTCCAAAGAGCAGCATCCTCCCAGATTGTCGCCGTCGGACTGAAAACTAAGAAGTTCTCCTCTCTTTCCCCGCCCCCGAAAACCTTTTGTGTCTTTAGAATCAGTACGACATTGGACACAGGCGGCGATGACAGAGAGGATTCGGAATTTGTTCCTAAAGTCAGGGGAGTACAGACTCCAGGTCACGACACCTGTTAACAAAAAAGCAAAATATTCAAATCGATCTGTACAGCATCACTCACTCACTGTGTCGCCAGCGAAGGCGTGTCGACTGCGGAACGTCTCTCGTCTGACCGGAAGGCCAAAACGGCTCACGCGGTCCCCAGCTTCGACGAAGGCAGCCCTCAAAATGTCAAAATGGAATCCGTCAGCTGCGAACGTACAACGTCAATTAGAAATCAGCTCATGTCCAATATTATCCTCTTTCAACAAGGATAGTATCATAAAACGGTTATTTACCAACATTTGGTAGCTTTCAGATTTATTTGGGTTGTTTTCAGATTGGACAAATGTTGCTAGAGCCACAAGCTTCTCAGATAAAGAAGTGTCCCGTGGGCGCTCATGTAGATGTGTCTGATGACAGGTTTCATAACTTCCAGAACTTTACGACAATGAAATATCGATGCGTGCCTGAAAGACGGGACTTGACCGCACCCCGACAAAGCGGTCCGAGGTTCCTTCAAGTGACTGGGACGCGCATTGCATTTTGGACATGTATGCACAACAATGACAATTTGCCAGGCTCTGTGAAATATTCTCCACAACTCTTACCGTGTCAATCTCAAATTTCCTCTTCCTGGAGATGCGGAAGATCGGTCGCAGAGATCCGCCGGCCATCCGGGCGCCTTCGTTGGTATAATGCGCCGCCGATCTGCGAAGGGTCATTTAAAACATTGACAAAACATGCTGCCCCGTAGTCCTAATTTTTCTACAGAGTTTAAAAAACCAGTACCCTTCAATCTCCAAGTTCTCCAATAGGATGGTGCGCCACCACCTACGCAGATCTGGCGTGTCACGCTCAAATAGCAGAAGTACAATACATTTTCAGTAGGCTACAAAAAGGATTGTACCAGGCCCACAAATTCAGATCATGCAAATGAGATTACAGATGCTGAGTCTTCATGCGTGAAAGACAAAAGAAAAACATCAACAAACCTTAAGGCTTCTTTACACTCGTGCGGACGGCGACCGCGCGCAGTTTGCCTTCATCCACCCATCCATCCGTTTTCTGTCGCGCTTCTCCTCACGCGGGTCGCGGGCGTGCCGGAGCCTATCCCGGCTGTCATCGGGCAGGAGGCGGGGTACGCCCTGAACCGGTTGCCAGCCAATCGCAGGCATACTTTTTGAAAACGTACTGCAGTTCTTCTCCGAGTCGGGGGTGTCGCTCCGGCCGGTATTGGCAAGGACGCCACAGGGGGGGAGCTTCCTCTGCATTTTGTGGGCCATTTGCGGTGGCCTCGTTTTATTTTCCTTTCCGGAACAAGGAAACCGGCGACCGTGGAACAGAGTCTGCTCGAACAAACGGACCTAGATGACCAGATGATACGTTACAGACGATACGCCGCCTTCTCGATCAAAATCGATCGAGAAGGCGGCATGTGGAACGGACCAATCACGAGAGATCATCTCCGGGGTAAAAATATGGAGTCAATTAGCAAGCAAGATACAAAATTGAACAGCTTAAATACAGTATCAAACTATGTGTGTAAGCTTCAAGCAGCAGCCCAAAACGGGACGTTCACCATCATTGGAAGATGTTTTCACATTTTGGGGGGTTTTTACCTCCTTGTCCAAGCTGGAGAGCTCTGACCATGTGCTGGGCAACATTCCTGTAATGGATTTAAAAAAAACAAAACAACTGAGGACTCACATTTGGAAAGTATGCAGAAATGTTTTTCTAATTCTTACTATTAAATGCTAAAAAAAAAAAACCTTCATTTTCATACTGCCATAAAAAATATCTCAATTCACAAAAACGACATGGATTATACTGGATTTGAAACAGAAACATACCTCCGAGACAAAAAGCTGGCTTTTCGTGGCTTTGCGTATGAGCCAAAACATATGCACACTCATTCATTCATCTTCCGTTCCGCTTCTCCTCACTCGGGTCGCGGGCGTGCCGGAGCCTATCCCGGCGATCTTCGGGCGGGAGGCGGGGTACACCCGAACCGGTCGTCAGCCAATCGCAGGGCACACAGAAACAAACAACCGTTGGCACTCACATTCACACCTACGGGCAATTTAGAGTCTTCAATCAACCTGGCACGCATGTTTTGGGAAGTGGGAGGAAAGCGGAGTGCCCGGAGAAAAGCCACGCAGGCACGGGGAGAACGTGCAAACTCTACACAGGCGGGGCCGGGGATTGAACCCCGGCCCTCAGAACTGTGAGGCGGTCGTGCTAACCGGTCGACCACCGTGTCAATATATGCCTACTCCCCGCTTTTAAAACAAATGCTGCATTTGTATTGTGACTGTGAGCCTTCAAAAATGGATTGCGGTAGGCGTCCATCTTTGAAGATGGTTGGATGGAGCTGAGAACAAACAAAGGGAAGATTTTTTAAATATATATATATTTTTTGCACCCAACCGGATTTCAAGGGTCGGGTTGCCGGTCAGCTCGGTGGCTCGTGCAGGTCCCCCAATACAAAGGCTGTTGTTGTTGCCTTTTCATACATGTCGTTCCCCTTCTCTCTGATTCCTTCTTTCCTGTAACTATTCAGTTGCACTCTCAATAGACAGACCCCCCCCCCCCAAGAAACAACGAATTAAAAACTTTAGGGTCATGTAGGTATTGTCCAATATGCCCAAATAATTTGTCACATGACGTATTGTCATTGTCTATTCAGACTGGTGTGCATTCAAAAAGAATAGAAAGACTTTTTGGATTGAAGGAACTTTGTTAAGGTTGATGGATTGAACAATTACAGTTAAACAAATGACAACATACAGGAACATCTCAATAAGTTCAAATATGTTTGAAAATTCCATTTAGTTCAGTACTCATACATTCCATAGATTCATTAACCCTGTCATTTCCTCAGTAAAGGCAGAAATGACACTTAACCCTATGCATGATAGTATTGCTGACTCAGACACAAACTATAGACAATGTGTAGCAGCAATTTTAGAAGTGGTTTAAATCCTTACATTCATTCGATGAAATAAATGACCACTTACAGTCGGATTCGCCATGTTTTCGCTTGCTCTCTTTCACAATACTATTGGCTAATACATGACGCCCACGTCGACGTCATTTGAAGTAGCTCCGCCTCTTTGCAATGTTCCGCCAAGCCGGAAATGAAAAAAAAAAACCCCAAAAAAAACCACCTCCGCTTGTCACGTGACTGTCAAGATGGCTGCCACCCTGTCGAGCGAACATTTCGACAATTTGCAGCTTCTTCTCAAGGTTGAAGTATTTGATTCTCATTTTATCAACATCTAACACCCATAAAATCGTTTGTTCTGCTAATGTGATTAGCTCGATAGCGGCGGTTAGCCTCCATCTTAAAACAGATCTTAACGAAATTGCTAACATCTTTCTTCGTGTACTCTGAATGAAATTGAATCGATTACCGAGCTACGAAATCGATTTTTCTTTATAATCCTGTCTCGGTTTGTATTTAGATTGCAAGAAACAAGCGAATTGGTTGCATGTGGTTTTAACTAGAGGACATTCCTGCATGGAACTTGTTACTACAGGTGAAAAAAATCAAATCAAACCTTCTCATGTTGTGATTGCTCAACATAATGATTAAAGTTGTGTTCGTATACATGATCAGTTCATATAGTCGACGGTCGTCATAATTAAACAACGCAAACATGGAGTGGGCGCACCGTGCTGAGCACAACCTTTCAGAATGTGCAATGTGCTTCGTTTGAATTCTTAACGAGAGTTTTGTGTGTGTGTGTGTGTTTAGGCTCCATCCAAAGACTTTGTGAAGGACGTGTGTGTGCAGAGTCGCCGAGGTCCAAGTCTTCGTCTGACTCGGAACGCCGCCGCAGCACTCGCCGTCCCTGAAGCTCAGGCTGCTCAGGCACCTTCTTTCAAATTCATCACATTTTTTATTTTGACGCAACTTTCAAGACCCACAGAATATGCTGTCATGTGACAATATATGCATCCCACCTACCAAAAGAAAGACTCTCTTCTTTCACCAGAAAGTTGATTTCCACCTCTTGAAGTTGTTTAGTCGTCAGGAGTCGAACCCGGATTGCTTTTTCACACAAAAAACACAGAAAAGGAACTTTTTGCAAAAAGAAACATGACATGCTTTTGATGCAAAAATGTTTTACTTCTATGACATATCACCCCCCCCCAAAAAAAAAAGAAAATAACAATCATAAATATATAATAAATATTAAATAAGTAGTAATAGTAAAACAACCCAAAACAAGAGTGAGAAAGAGCTTCTGATGGCAAAAAGAATTTGCTTACAGCTCTGCAACTAAGAAACGCTGCGTGAGCGACGCTCCCTCGGCGCATGACTGGAGTTGGACGTTTTTTTTTTAAAACATGCCGTTCGCCCTTCATTCCACGAACTGCGTCATCTTTTCTTCCCACCGTGACACACACGTTATACTACCCATCACCACACATACGGTTTCGAGCATACAAATAAACACCCTGTCGGAGCGCGAGCGCCAACCTTGTCCGATTTCCGTCATATTGGCATTTCTCTCACACAATCGACGTGACGAGCCGAGATTCACCGCTCGATCTCGATCTTCTGCTCGAAAGCTGTGCTGATGCGAAACGGCGCCATCTGCTGGCGTCTGTTCAACATTACAGCGGTTTACAAACCCGAATTCCGCAGACGAGGCGGCCGAGATCCTCTTCCACGCGCACCCGTTGAAAAATGCACTTGACGAATATATTCTTAAAATGGGCTTTTGTATGTGTGCGCCTCAGCTGCTGCACTCGCTGCACGCGTTGTCCGCTCACGTCGTCTTCCGCAACCTGAGCTCGGCCGAGCGGGTGGTCCAGCTTTTTCCTGAGGGCTTCCACTCCAGCCTGAAGAACTTGCTCACCAAGATCCTGCTGGAGAACAGGTCAGCCACTCGGGCGACGCCTCCTGACCCCTGACCTTAGCCGCTTCTTTTTTGGCCTGCGGCCGGTGCGGTGATGTCACACTTTGTGCTTGTGATGTGTTTCAGGGAGATGTGGAAAACAGAAGCAGTCAGGAGTCAGAGTGAGTCTTTGGGAATCATTCAGTCGCGCGCTACTCACGACAGCGGGATTTTGATCGCCGACCTCCTAAATAGTTCCGAAAATCCCTTCGGAGGGAGTCGGGAATGAGGAATGATTGGGAAGGCAGTCTTGCTGACCCGAAGCCTTCCATTTTTCAGGGGGGTGGGAATATATTTTACCGATCGCAATATAGTTGTCAACGGGGGTGGAGCTATTTTAGCGATAGAAATACTTTTGTCAACGGGGGGTGCAGATATTTGCAGCAAGTCCTGGATATAACACCCTACCCTGACGCCAATGCTCTCCGTTAGCCTGTCTATGGCATTTTGCTTCTTTTTGTTTGGAAGGCAAATGTTTTTTTCTCTGTTGGATGTTTATTTTTGGAGTAAACATCAGCTTGAATCCTTTTTGAACAGTTGTTGAGCTGCCAAACTGCTGCTTGGTGAGAAATTATTTGAGTCACCATACAGCACGAGTATCTCCAATTTGCTCACAAGCCAAAGCGAAAAATCGTCCCGACGACAACTCGTATCTCGAAGATTCCTAAGTCTGGTCGCTGCTGGTATCTTGATTGGCCGTCAGGAACAAGCGAAGCGTCGTTTGTCATTCCCGTCTCCGCAATCACTAAAAACTGCATTTTTATACTCTAGATGATATACAGCAGTTGGGTATTCAGTGGAAACAAAAATAGTGCTTGGGCGCCCTTCATAACATTGTTACTGGCAGACGTTCAAGTCGGTCAACAGCGTACTGCCACTGTTTGTGTGTGTGCGTGCGTAGCCACGCTTCCCCAGCTGACGGCCGTGGACTGGAGGGTGGACGTGGTGAGCAGCTCGGACGCGCTCAGCCGGATGTGCGTCCCCGCGTGTCTCGTCCACTTCAAGGTGGGCTCGCTTCGCGCACGCGCGCACGCGCGTTTATTTACAGTGCGCACATGTGATTGACAGACGGAGGACGCGTGCGCCTCCGATTCCGTGTCGACGGTGGAGCTGAGCAGGGAGAGTCTGGACACCGTGTTGGACGGGCTGGGCCGCGTCCGGGACCAGCTCTCTGCGGTCGCTGGCAAGTGATGACGACTGGCTGCTTGTCGCTAGGCAGACTTCGTCATAACCGCCGCACTCAGCTCTATGAACAACAACCTGACAGGAAGTCACACACACACACACACACTGTCGATGAATCGGGGCTCTGTATTAAATATAAAATACACATTCAACAAATACATGCGTCTGGTGGCGAAAGCTTGATTGTGTCTTCATATTAATAAAGTGCTTTTATAAGACAACTCGTTTGTTTGAAATGTGTATATATCATAAATGGATTTGTGTACATTGTTGTGGAACTGTTAAGTACATCACATATACGACTTGCGGAATCCTGGCAAATGTCGACGGGTGAAATCAAGACCAAAAGAAAGCAGCGGGGTCGGATAAACCAAGCATACGGAATCGTTCTGCGTTTAGCGGAGACGTCCACTTGTCGAAAAGAAGCTGGGAAAAGTTTCACGTCAACGAGCGCTGTGTACTGTTCGTTGCTTTTTGCTGGATGAATATGAAATCAACTTTCAACTTGGCCCAACATCTCGCTTCCCGGCAATTCCTTTTCCAAAAATATCCTGGTCATAATTTCAAGTGATGAAGTCCACATCTTTTTAAAATGTATCCAGAGGCCTGTCTGACAATAACAAACGGATGATTAACTATTCATGTTTCGGTGAAAATGTGTTATATTGTAAAAAAAAAAAAAAAAGGTAAAAACACACAGACACACACTGTAGAAATGCATCAGGGCTCTGTATTAAATATAAAATCCACATTCGACCGCTACATTCTCATGCTGGTCAAAACATGATTATGTTATGTATCATATTAATAAAGTACTTAAATAAGGCGTGTGTGTGTTCATACTGGCTGGAGAACTGTGAGGCCATCCATGTCCAGTTGCACCGTGTGGACGCTGAAGTCTCCCAGACCCTAAAAGCACACACGGCACGGCGGGTCACCATGGGAACAAGCTGACACGACACACACGCTGACCACGGTAACGACGGGACCCCCGACGGCCGCACGTTACTGACCGGCGTGCGCGCGAGGACCCGGAGGACGGCGTCCTTCTGCGCGGGCCGGCGGGTGAGCAGGCAGAGGAAGCCGCCGCCGCCGGCGCCCGCCAGGCTCTGACCCAGGACCAGCGGGCGCAGCGCCTCCATCATCACGCGCACAGACGCCGGCTCGCAGCCTGGCGCCATCCGCTTCTTGTGGCGCCACGAACGATCCAGGCAGCGGCCCAACGAAGACAAGCAACCTGATGCCGTAAGTAAAAAGTACAAAAAGCGTGGGTGCCCACGAACCGAATGAGACACAGTCGGACCGAACCGTTTGGCCGGTTTTCGAAAAATGCGTACGCGCACAAATTTCAAATAGACTAACATACGCACGCGCACACGCACACACACACACACACAAGTGCAGTGTTGATGCGCCTGACCGTCAAGACAGGCACGTGCACAGTCCTCGCTGTTGGACACAAGCTCTTGAAGGTTGCGAACCATCGCAGGAAGACGACTGTACCAGCTGCGCACCACATCCTGTGAAAACGCACACGGGGGCACAATTGTCACTTCCAAAGTGCGGACGTGTGCATGCATGCGTGTGCGCGCGTGTGTGTGTGCGACCTGCAGCAGGTTGCGAGCCAGTCTGGTTTTCCCGGTGTAGACCAGCAGAAGGCGCTGCTCCAGAGCCTCCACGAAGCCGTCCGGGGGACGCAGGCGTTCCACGTGCACCCGCAGCGGCAGACGGGCTTGGGACCGGCCCACCTTAAGACCGCCCTCCAGACCGCCCACCTGGTCCTGCCAGCCCCCCCCTGGCGAGAGGAGAAAGCGACGCCATGGGATGCGATCGCGCGTGACGGGACATGTGGTTTACCAGTGGTGAGGACTTGTTCCAGGTGCAGTACGGCATGAATGAGCGCATCGCCTGTGTACGATCGCCCCGTGGCGGCGTAGACCGCCGCCAGCAGCGCCCCCGCCAGGATGCTGCTGGTACCTGCGAGCCGACGACATCACGACGTGAACCGATTGCTCGTCGGCGGCCGTATCTCTCGCCGAGCGTCTCTCACCGAGTCCCGAGCCGGTGGGCAGCGCCGACCAACCGTGGAGCTCCAGACCTCCGCTCCAGCAAGCAGTCAGCTGACGCCCTAAAGGATCTCGGGAGGACGGCGACACCACATCGGCACACACGCACACCGCCTTCAGCAGAGCACCTGACACGCACGCACAAGTTATGAGTAACAAGGGGACTTCTCACACCTGGTCAAAATGACAACAAGCCAACTTCACACACAACTGGTCACCATGGCAACAAGCTGACTTTACACTCCTGCTCACCACGGTAACAATCACACACCTGGCCTCCATGATACCATGCCAACTTCACGCACACGCCTGGTCACAGACCTGACAACCTTCAAAAATTCACTTGTCCAAATTTCCAGATTTTCAAACTTTTGTCAAGAACCTTACCACGGGACAATTATTGCAGTATCTTTTGTAATAGGGTAAAAATAATGCTGCATACTGTTCAAATGCACAATCATTACTCTATCATCGTAATATTTTATAAATTATGGCCTCAATATTTATTTGAATGTTTTTATTGCATCAACCTTGTAATGGCGGACGCAGTTGCAGCCTGAATCAAAGTACGTGAGATTTTGTCATGCTATTGTCAAAATTTGCCTTGACTACTGTTTTTTTCTCATGCGTAATGGGCACCCATGTATAATATGCACCCCCAAAGTTGACCTCCAAATTCTGGAAAACCCTTCAACCTATGTATAATGCATTTTTACAATGCATGATTTTGCTTCTACCCATATGATCAAAACATGAAATATCTGTATTTTGTTAGTTTCTTCAAGAATTATTCTGAAGTTAAGCACTGTATTTGAACACATAATATTTTTTTAAATGTACTTGCTCTTATTTTGAACTACTTTTATTTATTAAATTATGAAACACACAGTGCTAATTATTCATGTGTCTCTGGTGTGCAGATTTATGAGAACAGTTTCCCAGCATCACCTCGAAGTGTCGTTAAAGCACCAAAAGCTGCAGAAACGTGCGTACGCCAGCCATGCAGTTGGCGTGTAGGACGTACGCACCTTTTGTCCATGAGGCCCCTGGTCACAGGCCCATGTCACCATGGCAACAAGGAAACTTCACACACCTGCTCACCATGGTAACAAGCTAGCTTCAAACGCCTGATCACTATGGCTTCAAAAGGTGACTTCACACATCTGTGCACCATGGTAACCAGTAAACTTCTCTCTCTCTCTCTCTCACACACACACAACTGGTCACCATAGCAACAAGTTGAGGCAGACACACTCGGAAAAGGAAGTGAGGTGGTACCGGGCGCGTTGGGCTGGCAGTAGTCCTTGAGGTGGTCCATGGTCTCACACACCGTCTCCGTGGCAATGCCAGAGTCCCGCCCCCCGCTGTGGCTGACCAACAGGAGGCGGGGCTCTTTAATGCGTCGCGCGCGGGCGCCAATAGGCCGCCGCCCGTCAATCTTCACCGCCACGTTGGTCACGCAGCCGCCGTGCTCGAAGGCCAAGGGCGGTGTGTCGCTCCAGCCGCCTGGAACGCAGTCCGCACATTTTGATCATCTTATTGATCGTCTCATCGACGGTTTGTGATGTTTTCGTGCAATTGAGTCACTCATCACCAGCAAGATCGATTCTGGCGGGACACTCCACTTCATGCCACTGCTCAAGAGGCGGGAGCACCCCCTGGCCAATGTCCACAAACTTCTGTGATGACATCACAGCCCGGCGTAGCAGCACCTGGGCGGCGCCCTCGTAGTGGCGCGCCGCCCGCACCAGCAGGTCGGGCCTGTGGGGGGGGGAGTAACTTTAACAGCATCCCGGCGGATACGGTGAACCCCATCTACGTTGGTGGGGAGGTATAGTTTTACCAGTTACACACACTTTAAACATCCATCAATCCATTTTCTTGCGCTTATCCAGGGTCAGGTCGCGGGGAAGATCAGATCAAAAGATGAATATGAGACGAAAGTTCCGAATTCCAGCTTTCATTTCATGGTATTTAGATCTAGATGTGTTAAACAACTCGGTACCGAGCACCTTTTGTTTGAAGCCACCCACTTTTCATGTGAGCAAAAATATTGGAACAGATATGATTCAATGAACTTCAAGTGAATAACATTTACTATTTGGTGGCATAACCCTTACTTGGAATAAGCGCATCAGGCCTGTGACCCATTGATATAACCAGACTCTTGCATTCTTCATTAGCACTGCGTTTCCAGGCCTTTACTGCAGCCTCTTTCAGTTCTCGTTTGTTTCTGGGGCTTTCTCCCTTCAGTCTCCTCTTCAGGAGGTAAAATGCATGCTTTATTGGGTTAAGGTCCGGTGACTGACTTGGCCAGTCTAAGACTTTCCACTTTTCCCCCCCTGATGAAGTCCTTCGTCGTTGTTGGCCGTGTGTCTTGGGTCATCGTCTTGTTGCATGATGAAGCTTCTCCCGATGAGTTCGGAGGCATTTTTCAGTAAACTGCCAGACAAAATGGTTTCGTACACTTCAGAATTCATTCCGGTGCTACCATCGTGTGTTACATCATCCATAAAGACGAGTGAGCCCGTTCCGGAAGCAGCCATGACATGACCTCCACCGTGTTTCACAGATGAGCTTGTGTGTTTTGGATCACAAGCAGATCCTTTCTTTCTTCATACTTTGGCCTTTCCATTGTGGCTCATCTCTGTACTTCTTTGCAGAATCCAATCTGGCCTTTCCGATTCTTTTTGTTGATGAGTGGTTTGCATCAGGGGGAAAAAGTGGAAGGTCTTCGACTGGCCAAGTCAATCACCGGTCCTTAACCAAATAGAGCATGCATTTTACATCCTGAAGAGGAGACTGAAGGGAAAACCACCCCCAAAACACACAAGAACTGAAAGAGGCTGCAGTCAAGGCCTGGAAAAGCATTTCAAATGAAGAATGTCTGGTCAAGTCAATGGGGCGCAGGCTTGATGTAGTTATTGCAAGTAAGGGTTATGCCACCAAATTAATGTTATTCACTTGAAGTTCATTGAATAATGTCTGTTCCAATACTTATGCTCACTTGAAAAGTGGGTGGCTTCAAACAAAAGGTGCTCTGTCCCGAGTTGTCTAACACGTCTAGATGTAAATAACGTGAAAAAAATTGAAAAAGCTGGAATTCGGAACTTTTGTCTCATGTTCACCTTTTGATCTAAAGCCCAAATGCCTTCAGTATACAACAAAAACAAAGGAATCGACCGTCCCGTTCCAATACTTTTGGAGGGGACTGTAGGAAGGCGTGTCAGTGGAACTGAGGAGGTCTTCGGCGACTTACAACGTCCTGAGTCGACGCCGGACGGTGGACGAGAATTTCCTCGAAGCCACCCGGACGTTTTACCCGAGCGACCGTCAAAGCTGCGTTCTTTCACCTTCAGCTTGACGGCATCTCTTACCGTTGGCATCCACCAACGGGTTCGGGGACTGCCACCACAACACAGACCTTTATGAGCGTGTGCCAGACGCTCCCAGCAAACCCTCACATAATGTCGGGGTCTGTCCGATTAAATGACCACAAAGTCGATCATCGAACCGCAGCCTAAGGTGTCCCGGTGCCAAGTGCACATGGAGACACCCTTACGTCTGAACACGATGTTCATGATGGACAACCGGTGACCGGCACGTAGGTCCACTGGCAGAATTAACGACACGGCATACAGGATTTTACTGTAAAACTGACACATGAAACAAAAGAGAATATTTAAACACCAAAATGTTCAACTAAACCCTATTATAACAAAAGCCTCCTAACCTAATGCTAACATGTAGTGCAAAACCCCACTGACGGGCTAGCGAAATTCTAAACCTTCAAACAACTGCTACTTTGCCACATGCGGAGACGCAACACATTCAAACAGAGCGACAACAATACCCACTGACATATATTCTCACCTGCTCAGCCAATTAGCTCGCTGCTCCGCCAGGGCCTTGACTCCGCCCTTCACATCTCCCTTTTCCAACAGGAAGTAGGTGGCGCTCCATTTCTCGTTGGCGGACGGTCCGCTCCTCAGTCCGCCGCCGCCCTCGGCTTCGGCCCAGCACGTCAACACGTCCGCGATGCACGACAGGCAGCGGGCGGTCACGCCCGGCTGCGCTCCCTCGCTGACGGCCACTTTGTCACACAGAAATCGGTCCTCAAAACAAACACCGATCCCTCATGTCGTGGACCGACGCATGGCCCAAGTGAGACACGAAGATCTGTTCCTTTACGTAACACAGACCTTTCGGAGCGCCTAGGTCACAATTCCAGGAAAGTCCACTCCCATTCTCGGCGGCGTGAGGACAATCACAACAATCAGGGGATTTTCGCTCAAAACCATCTCACGGGGGTAAATAGCGCTCGCGCTCATTCAGTCATTCCAGTCAAAATGCTTCGTACGGCTGGAATGTCCACGGCAACCCGGGTAGAACGCAACGAGAATTTGGAAAATTGAACGACGGGTTCCGGAGAAATGGAATTTGCGGGGAAGGTTTTGGTGTGATGCTGCCTGAAGAAAATCTGGCCTTCCAATTAGAGCCAAACGGTTTGACCTCATGATTTCTCAACATATCCCCTCGCGCCTTTCATTTTGTCTGCTACGCGGGAACCTCTCCACTCTCCAATTGTCAGTTCAAAATATCCACCAACGGTATGGGCCGAAATCCCGAAGGGTTCTCCAAGTGGACGCATCAACATAACCGTAACGGTGACACTTGCCCTTAAAACGCGACTAAAATAGCGTAAATTGAACATTGCCGGTGAGAAGACCAGTGCTGCCAGTAGAGTAGGCCGTGTACATCAGTCACTCGTCACCTTTTATAGCGTGGTTTTTTTTTTTTTTTTGATAAGGAGGATCGTAGAAGTGCTTGAAGCGCTCATTCCGTGTTTTTTTCTCGAAAGTCCACAAAGACGGCGGCCACTTGTCATGTTGCAAGTGTCAACGTGTTTTGGTTCAGTTATCCAACCGGGTGAGAATGGCGCCTTCTCTGCTGCGGGTTGACACGAGTTCATTCTACCACGCGTCCCCCCTTTTGGGGGCCACCGACCCCAATCCTAACTGATGTTTCCCCACTCATCTCCTGACACGATGCAACACATCGGGGGACGCTCTGAGATAAAAGGAGACACGGCGACGACTCGGAAGATGAATAAAGTACGTACTTATGTACTAACCGTGGACATCGCCATCATCGTGTGACTGCTTACACTGTGGCTCCTCCCCCTGCTCAGCTCCACTTCCTGCTGCGACTGACAGGTGACACTTTTCATCAATACCTTGTCGTCAATCAGTAACTTGCCATCAAAAGCAAAAGCACAGACTGGCGTCTCACTGGTGTCCAGCAGCTCGAGCAGCGCCCCCTGCTGCCCGGCCGCCACGGCGGCCCTGAAGCTGGGCATCACGCAGACGTCGCTTCGCCCCGTCAGGGCGTCTCTCGTCCGCTTCCTGCCCGCCAGGAACAGCAAGGTCTCCCTCCAC
The DNA here is from genome assembly GCF_024500275.1 of Phycodurus eques. NCBI lineage: Eukaryota > Metazoa > Chordata > Actinopteri > Syngnathiformes > Syngnathidae > Phycodurus > Phycodurus eques. The sequence continues at coordinate 32,212,050 of NC_084529.1, forward strand.
CGGAGCTCCTCCTCCTGGTGCGTGAGCGCCAGCACCTCCTTCAGGGAAAGTCGCCACGCCTCCCGCCAACGCCGCACGCAGCCGGCTCCGCCCAGCAGCCAGGCCACGCCCCCCGCCACGCCCACGCCACCCTCTCTGGGGGGCAGGGCCGGGAAGAGCCGCGCCTCGAGCAGGGAGCGCCCTTCTCCCTCCGCCCACAAGTCCTGTGGCCTGACACGCAATGACATCACTTCCGGTACCGCACCCGGAGGCCGAAGATCTAAGATGGAGGTCGTACTGTATGCCGGTCCTGCTGAAGACGACGCGCCAAGGCGCGTTGAGGAAGGACGCGCCTTCGTCATCGCAGCGCAGCTGAGGACAAACATCGTCACAGAATAAGGGACGTTACGGTGGGAAATGATGGGACACAACAGTGGACGCCGAGGACACGATGACATGACGAGGACGTAAAGAGAAATAATAGGGCGCATAATGAGACAATGTGAGATATTATGGGGCATAGTGGGACATGACAAATTAGAACAGGGTAAATACTGGCACATTATGGGACCTTGATGTATAATGGGATCTGATAAGACATAATGGGACAAGATGGGACATTCTAAGACAAAACGGGACGTGGCGGGACATAAGAAGGCAGAACGCGACGTGAAGCGACACGACGGGCCGGTGTTCCGCGTCAGCCGCCAGGGCGAGGTCCCAGTCCCGGCGCGTACCTCCAGGTCGTCCAGTCCTCCCATCGTAGTGTAGACCTTCAGCTTCAGGTCCCCCAGCTCAACGCGATGTCCCTGAATGATGACGTCATCACCCAGCGCCAGGCGTCTGACGTCGGGGGACGTGGACGCGTCGAGGCCTGACAGTAAACAGCCAGAAGGGACGCGCAGGGGACCCTGGCGCACAATGCGACGCTTGCGTCAGCACACAGCTGGCGACAACACTTGAATGTTTATGACAAGCCAGATTTCATTTGAAATTCATGAGCGGTGACGTCAAAATATCTTAAATATAAGCAGAGCAACAAAGATAAGGATTTGTTGGGGGGATTTTTGTCATTTCCCCAACTTGAGGTCTTTAAATATATCAATATTATACCTTGTACCGTATTTTCCCGACCATAAGGCGCACTTAAGTCTTCCATTTTCTCCAAAATGGACGGGGCGCCTTATACTGCGCTGCGCCTTGTGCGTGCACCGAGTTCCAACATCTATAAATGTTGTTGTGTGATGAGCGCTCCGCTTGACTTGTTTTTTTTAGCACTTCCTGCAGACACGCTTCTTACACAGAGGAAAAGCGGACGTGGCTGAGGACAGGGGAAGGCTGCGTGAAGTAGGACGCTAAAGCCACGCCCCCAGTAGGTATATAGCGCCGGGGTGTTTTTTTTTTTTTTTTTACTTGGTTAAATTTTCAACCAGTTCAGGGCGTACCCCGCCTCCTGCCCGATGACAGCTGGGATAGGCTCCAGCACGCCCGCGACCCGTGTGAGGAAAAGCGGCTCAGAAAATGGATGGATGGATGGTTACATTTTTTTACCGCTTGACTGACTGGGAGCATTTGCGGGGAGTGCATTGTGCAAAACAACATCGGTTTGGCTAAGGACCCCCGAATATGGCACCTACGAAGTGCACACGCTCACGAAGCACAGTTTAAACTGCAAGCTGTCAGTTACGCGGAGGAACATGGCAATCGAGCAGCCGCGAGAGAATTCAAGAGCAACGAATCCGGAGGAAGCAGGAAAACGAGCTTCGCCAAGTCGAGAAGACCAAGCTGAGTTTCCGCGGAAACAAGGCGAGGTGGCCCGAGTCGGATGGATTCGTGAGCAAAGAACAGCCGGGAGAAGCGTCTCCACGGTCACCATTCGACTGAGGGCAATAACTGGATGGATTTGTGGATGAGGATTGATCCAAAAAATAACATGAGTACATTGTTAAATACTTCGATAAAGTACAACCGAACTCAGTTTTGCTCCGGCTGCCTTTTAAAAAACATTGTTTTAGCGTGCATGCATGCTACCGTATGTTTTAATGTTGCGTATGTTTTACCATGCCTGCCGCCCAATAATACGGTGCGCCATATATATATATATATATATATATATATATATATATATATATATATATGTGTGTGTGTGTGTGTGTGTGTGTGTTAAATACAGAAATATACCCCGTAACTGAGACTGCGCCTTTTAATACGGTGCACCTTACGGTCGTGGAAATACGGTGCATCAAATTGTATCTTTTTGCTCAATCGTGGCCACTTTTGGCCAAACCCCCCAAAAACCTTTTTGGAAAATGGGTTTCATTCTAGATTCAGCCATTCAACTTCAGTTTTTGGAAGTCTGCTACCAGATGACATCAATTATCAATATTTGGACAAGGGAGCAATTTGATGTCATATTTTTGGAGTTTCCCGAAGAGTTAGTGTTTAATGACTTATGGGACTCCAGTGAAGCAAACGAATAAATAAAAAGAAGCGCCATCTGCTGGCTGTATAAAGACTACTATTTGCAGTACTAAAAAAGAAAACAATTCAGGTGAAACATTCAGGTGTACAGGGTGTTCCACCTTTTTTTCTTAAAAAAATAAATAATGGTTATTGTACACTTATGACAAACACTACTGATGTTAGTTAAAAACTAAGCTTCAAAATTATATTACATATTTGCACGTAACCAAAACGTCCAACAAATAGGTGATGCGAGCCGACGGTACGTTGTAATAACGTGACAACGATGTCATCAACAGTGCCCAAGTAGTGTTCAAAACCGTTCCATTTTTCATTTCACTCATGATTTACCGATGTATAAAAATCCCGTTTGTAGCGATTCGCGAGTCGAGAATGAGTGAACGAGCGTGAACGCAGTCGCTGTGTTCACACTCGTTCACTCATCTAGGTCCACATGAGTGAACCGTTCCAACCACAGCCAATGACCTCCTGACCTGCAGATGGCAGTGTTGCACCACAGCCCCGGTCGCCACGGTAACCATTCCCTCCAGAACGCTGTTGATGACCCGACCTCCTCCGCTCACGGCGCCGGCCACCTGTAGGGACACACACCGCCGGGCGGCGTCAGGCCCTCTGAGGACCGAGCGGAAGACACGTTCGAAGACGTCACCTGGATGTGGGAGAGGGCGTGTCCTTGTGTGGGGTCAGAGGTCAGACGGAGGACGTGTCGCCGCCCGGACAGAGTCATGTAGTCGTAGCGACCGCCCGGTACGTACGCTGCGGACGGGAAGAGGGCGCTTGAACGGCGGAGCGAGTCCACTTCGCGCCCGCTCGACAACGTGACGAGGACGCACCCAAGGTGAGCGGGGTTCCTCTCAGGATCCTGCGCAGCTCCTTCCTGCCGCGCCGCAACGTCGCCCCCTGCGGCCCGGACGCAGGAGCGTCGGCGCCCGACGGCTCATCCTCGCTCTGATCGCAGCACAAACACTTGAGCACGTCCAGGAACAGAGACAGCTGCAGAAACACGCACGCACACAACTTAGTCGTTCATAGTTTTTGCCACTGGATCAATCAAACTCCAAGTTTAAAAAACTAAATCAATCAATCAAGGTCACTTCAATTGAAATAGAACAACTGCACAAAGACATTTCTTGGCTTGGTAATTGATGCAAAGCTATGCGGGAAGAAACACAGACAATTTGAAAAAGAAAAATGCCAAAGACTTTCGGTATCCTTGACAAAACCAAAGATGTCCTCAATAAGAACTGATTGTATATTGCTCATTATTACTGCGGATGTTGGGTAAGAACCGACGAAACAAATAGTCACAAAAAGAGTAGCGAATACGTACAAATGATTACGCAGAAGAAAGCAATCCACTGTTGTGCAAATTCAACACCCTCAAACTAACTGAATTCAAAACAGCCCAGAGCAAAAAAAAGCCCCCAAAATGGTTTTTCAATTATAAATAAATTAAAATCGATCGAAACGACGGCCCCTATCTCGACAAACTCAAAAGCTACTCGTATCTGAAGGCACCGCCGTAGGTTGAAGCGAGTTGAAGAATTTTATTTAGACAAAAATTGAGCTTTGCCACCATCTTTGTGTCAAGGAACGATGCTAAAGTGAGTTGAGGTGTTTCCTTTTACCATTTTGTGGCATCTTTGTGTCAAGGAATTATGTTGAGGAAAGTTGGGAGTTTCATTTCGACAAAAATTTTGATTTGCCACCATCTTGTGGCATCTCGGTGTCAAGGAACTATATTTCGACAAAATAGTTCTTTGCCCATTTTTACTATTGGTTGGGCAGGCCGACCAACGGCGTGCGTTCACAGGAGCGGCGATGAGGAGCTACCCGGAGGGGCGGAGCTCCGGAGTCCAGGCCCAAGTAGGTGCAGCCGTCCAGAGGCGGAGTCACGTGCGTCTGGAGAAGTTTCTCGGCTGCCGAGCGGCTGAAGAACACCGGCCCTGACACCTGCGGGCGCGCGCGCACGCACACACACACACACACACACACAGGTTGAATGAGCTGATGCTCACAACACGAATGTTTCTGCGTGGGTGTGAGTCACCAGAGGCACTTTCCCATCATGCATCAGGGCTTGCTGAACCTGCTCCCGGCTCCCCTTGTAGATGATGTCCTTGATGTGACCCTGGAACGCCAAACCAATGTCAAGCGAGCACGAGCGTCCGTCGCGACTTGGCGGACGTCGACGGGGTTTCGTCTCACCGTCCGGTCGCTCAAGTAGACGCCGTGATCGGCGGCGTACGACACGTCGCCGGGGAGCGCCACGGCGCGGACGCCTGAGAAGCCGTCCCACGACAACGCTAACACGCGGCAGGTACGCGCACACGCGGATACACACGCACACAGACACATTTCCACACGTATAAACAAACAAAGGCAGACACGCGCAAGCGCACAGCATTGCACACAGAAACACACGACAAAATGTACACACATACAGACACACGAACACGCACACAGAGGTGTTGAGTAGTGTTGTTGCGTAAGCAAACGAGGATTTTTGAGGTGCGCGCGCGTCTTTCTGACCGAAGTTTTCAGGGATGCTGAACATCATGTCGGTGCTGCACACCCACACACCGGGAGGGGACCCGGGACAGACCTGAGAGGACGACCACAAGAGGAAGACGCACAGTGACGCACGCACGCACGCACACACGCACACACCTGTTGCGTGAGGCAGCGGATGAGCACGTCCACGCAGCAGACGGGGGCCTCAACCCCGAGCGCGGTGGCGGGATTCTCCGCGGGCAGCCACGAGAAGGCTCGGCTGCACGAACTCCACGGGAAGTCGCGACCCTGCGTGGACACACGCACGCGCGTGAAGGACAACGCGCACACACACAAGCTGCACAACTATCAGCAGAACCTGCACGAGTGTTTGCGGAAGCTGCAGGGACGGCTGCGTTCAGTGTGTGTGTGTGTGTGTGTGTGTGTGGGGGGGGGGGGTGGGTGGGGGCTCCGGTAAGGCACTAATATTTGCCAACAAACGTTGCCAAAGTTATCTGGGACTTCTGCTGAAGGACAAACTGACCGTGTGGAGGATGAGGATGTGAGCTTCATCCAAAACGTCCGCCGTCACCACCTGACGAAGCACAACGGGAAGTAGTCCAGGTCACATGATCACATTGCGGTACCAGTGATCGCGTGTGTCACGCGTGCACGTCTACATTTGCTTGCGCGCGTGTGCGCATGCTCACAGTGTGTCCCGCGCGGGCGCTCAGGTGCTCTGCGGCCACCAGGAGCGCGTTGAGCGTGGCACCCCCGCTGCCCAGCGGTTCCTGGCGGTCCTGCACCGTCAACAGCATCGCACCGGCACACACGCTTCCGCCACGCTGACGCAACTCCAACTCTGCAAACAAACACACACGCTTGTCGTCCCAGGATAACAAGCATACGGAGCACGCGCAGACAAAGACGAAGTGACACAAGTCCCGTGACGGCTGTTTTCCCGAGGGAGTGCAGGCGGCCGGGTGTACTGCACCTCTGTGGAAGGCGTAGACGCTGTCCTTGTGCTGGCAGGTGAGGACCACCACGGTCCAGCTGAAGGCGGACATGTCAAGCGGCTTCTTCCTTCAAAACGTCATCAAATTACGAACGTATGATTTGTATCTTCTTCCTTCAAAACATCATCTAATAAAATGGGACGACTTTATTATTTGGATTGGTTTTTCCCTTCAAAACGTCTTCTCGCTTGAGCTCGACGAGCACAACGGTTTGTACGCTAGCTAGCTAGCTAGCCTGGCACGGACAAATATGCCAACCGATTGGTAACACTAACCAACTTTGCATGAGTGACTTTTCGACGGGAGCTATTTCGTCGCCGGTTGTCTGTTCGGGTTGAAAAGTGACGAGTGGTTAGCTTACATGTGTACCCCAGTCGCAAACTCCGCTGGTGGCTTTTGGCCCACTCGCGCTGTCGTACGGCTCCAATAAGCTTCGTTTGTTTAACTCTTGAGAACGTCTCCACCGGGCGGTGACTGCGCTTGGCGACGCTTGCCAATTCATTGTGCGCGTGTCGACGGGGCGGCAGCGCGTTTCGCAAAGTTCGGTGCCGTCCGAATGGTCCTCCAATGGGGGAGGGTGATTTCCGTGTGTTTTCTTTTTTTTGGGGGGGGGGGGGGGGAATTGTACTAGGGAATAGTGATGGGCACGGCAGTTCTTTTGAGTGTACTGAATCATTCGAATCAGTTCATTCAAAAAATTCGTTCATCGAATCGTTCAGTTGTTTTTCACAAAATCATTCAAGTGCTTCTTAATGCAGCCCTATGGGGGGCACAAGCCAGTGCAAACTGTAGGCCGGTCCCAAGCCCGGATGAATGCAAAGGGTTGCGTCAGGAAGGGCATCCGGCTTCAAACTTTGCCAAACAAATATGAGCGTTCATCCCAAGAATTCCATTCCGGATCGGTCGTGGCCCGGGTTAACAACGTCCGCCACCGGTGGAAATTCAGCTACTGTGGGTCGAAGTCGAAGAACAGGTGGAAAGCATCTCTGCTAGGATGAAGGGCAAAGTTTATAAAACAGTAGTGAGGCCAGCCATGATGGACGGTTTCGAGACAGTGGCACTGAAGCGACAACAGGAAGCAGAGCACATGAAGATGTTGAGGTTCGCTCTCGGAGTGACCGGGTTGGATACAATTAGAAATGAGCTCATCAGAGGGACGGCCGAGGTTCGATGTTTTGGAGACAAAGTTAGAGAGAGCAGACTTGGATGGTTCGGACACGTCCAGAGGAGAAATAGTGCGTATATTGGTAGAAGGATGATGAAGATGGAGCTGCCTGGCAAGAGAGCGGGAGGAAGACCAAAGAGAAGGTTGATGGATGTCGTGAGGGAAGACATGAGGGCAGTTGGGGTTCGAGAGGAGGATGCAGGAGATAGGCTCACATGGAAGAGGAGGACTCTTCTTGTCATCTGATTCGTGGAAAGCGGCTTTGAGTGTCTTGAGAAGCGCTATAGAAGTTTCATGTGTTGTTGTTATGATGATGAATTAAAAAGCTTTACTAATCGCATTAGACGCAGATGGAATGATATATATGTGTATGTAAAAACACGTATTAATTTACATGTATTTTAAATCATCTGTGTGCTTGACTGACTCAACATTAGCCGTTAGCTTGAGGAAACGGCTGCTCGTTGAAAGCTAATCCCCGCGAGGACGTCAGGATTTGCGGTTCAAATCACTCATGAGTACGTTCACTGCGTAGTACGTCGCTCCTTGCGCAAACTAATCATTCGTCGTACGAGTACATCGCTCCTTAGCGGACCACAAACCAAGAAGCTGCATGAACAAATCACTCGTGTCTAACGGACCGCGAAGTATAAGTTCCACGAACGAATCACTCTTCAGTACACCAGTTCACTGAACGAATCACTCAGTTCACTAAAGTCCCTCCGCCGCTTGGACGGCGCTGCCTGACGCCGGCTGCTCATTGGTCAATCGCCGGAGTGAAAACGCTGCCGAATCGCAAATCACATGGCAGTGCGTTTGATGAAGTCCCGCCTCCGCCTGCACGCTGGCTCCTCATTGGTCAATCGCCGAAGATTGTAGGCCTTCGTGTCAGCACTTGCACGTTTGGGCACGTTGAGCAAAAAAAAAAAAAAATACAAACGCATCTCAAGGCGGAAAGAAAAATTAAATTGCAATCATTTTAAACATGTCTCACAACATGACTAGGCCTACACGATAATCCAAAGTTTTCAAATCATTTTATATGACCATAAATGTATTTCATTTGACAATCGATTTACTGCAAAATAAATAAATAACATTCTCCTATCTGAAAGTTTTTGAGGACAAAGCATGTCAGTGAATTAAACATTTGTCCTTCACTATTCTGCAAACACAGTGCTCACTTTTGAATAGAGAAGGCTACTTCTTTTATTCAGATTACCGGATGAGCAGTGCAAATAAGTCATTTCTTTTTATTGACAAAACATATGGAGCAGTGGAAACATGCAAAACATTCCAATTTAAGAACAAAAACATCCTAGTCATGAACTATACAAACAATTATGTACACATTTACATTTCAAATTCATTCGTCCTCTTCCTCGGCTGGCAGCGGCCTGGACCTGCACGCACGTATCGAAACAAAACAACATTTACACAGCATTCAAACAGTCCAACATCCCTCGTCAAATGACGACAATCGACATTGGCCTTTTGATCCTAGCTCAACATGACATTTTTCTACACTTGTAAGATCAAAAAATGTCCTCGTTCTTGAAATGTCATTAATTATCATGAATGAAAGACATCAGATGCGCAAAGTGAGGCACTAACAACAAAGCCCGTGCGGAAGGCGTCGCGGCGGAGCAGACCCCCCCCAGCCATCGAAAATCAACGCGCGGCAACGTACTTCTTGCCGGTCTCGGACACGCCGCTGCCGCCGGCCTCTCGGTCGTCCGCGTCGCGTTCCTCGCCGGGCTTCCGGTTCTCCTTCTCCGGCTTCCTTCCGGGACCGCCGAAGAAGTCCCCGATCCCCTTCTGCCATGTGGGCGTGGGCCGAACGCACACGGGATTCCCTCCGGCGTACTTGTTCTTTGCTGGGGGATTGGACAAAACTCAGTATCCCGCGTGCCCGCCCGGGTAAAAGCACAATCATCAAACACACGAGGAATTGACCTCAGGCGGTCGGAGCCGCTCAAGTGCGGCAACAGACGGCCACGATGACAAAATTTACAGTGGAACCAATGTCGCCGATTCCCAAAAGACAAATTCCAAACCTTTCTTAAAGGATAAATGGCCATCAATAATAACAACACACCTCAAGCTAAAGAGAAGTCAGTCAATCCGGCCCCCACCGGCTACAATGACCAAAATACAGAAGGTCTGCACTAACTTCATTAGCCGTAGCTTGATAAGTCGGATCAGCAAAGCCACAAACTGATGACTCAAAAGAGAATTTGTCACTTTTGAACGTTCCGTTATCAACAAAAGGACCCCCGGCCAGGGGTGACAAGCGGCACCGGCCAGGGAAGCAACAGCACCCCCAAGTGGGGAAACTCAGGACTGAGTGTTGATGCAAAGCTGAAGCTCCTCGTCTATTGCAAATAATGAAATGTGATTTGATTACTGATATCTGTTAAGTTGCACTACTTGTTCTCTGGCATTCCTGTTGCCTCTTAATGAACAAATATACAGAAGAACAGTCTTGGATTGGCGATGAAGATAAATTCAAAATGACACCAAAAGCCAAGTTTAGATTCAAACGAACGACCTCGGTACAAAATCTACACCGCCGCCTTCTCGATCGATTCGGCAGCATAATTAAACGTATCACCTGGTCATCTCGGTCCATTTGTTTCCGCAGAGGCCATTGTTGTTGCGGAAAGGAAAGTAAAAACGGCTACTGGAAATGGCCCACAAAATGCGGAGGAAACTCCCCCCGTGGCGTCCTCGCCAATAGCAGCCGTAGCGACACCCCCGACTTGGAGGTGAACTGCAGTACACTTTCAAAACAGCGCGCGTGGGTTGCGCTGGAGTATAAAGGCAAAACTGCGCGCGGGACAGCCGCAGTGACGTCAGCGCGAGTATAAAGAAGCCTTAACGCTTGTTCCGGACCTCTCAGGGTGCCAGGTTTCGACCGTCTTAGATGTCCCCCCGCCCGCCCCGACGCATTTTTTGGGCACGTGCCGCCGGCCGGCGTCACCGTGAGATTGTCAGCTTTAACGATCAAAGCGGAACCCCGGTTTTGGCAGTAAGGCTACCCACGCGGGAAGATTTTTCAGCAAAGCGGCCGCTCGCTCCCGAACAGAGTTGCGACGGTCCCAGAAAACGCCCGAGGTTGTTCTTCCTTCGGGTCGGCACTCGGGGCAAACTCGCGGCATCCTCGGCCGTGACGTGCCTTGGCGCCTGACGTATTGGGATTACGGTTACGAGCGGGAAAGTCTCCCGAATCTCAGCAACGGTTCATGTTAGGCAGGTAACGTTTGCCCTGTGTAATCTCTCGTTTAAATTGAATATAGATTTCCTCCCTTTTCCCTTTGATTGCATTTTATTTTGTACTTGTAGAATTAGAAATGAAACCTGACAAAATACATGGGACTGTGCCTCTTTGTGTTTCTTGGATCAAAGATTAGAACCGCTAAAGTCTCGGAGAACTACCCAAATGACACGAGCGTCGCAAGCCTTGAGAAATGACGGATTTATGGAGGTTTTGTCGTCGTTAAGACCCGTTCGTAACAAACAAAGCCAAGCGGTGCCCATTTTAACACTAAAGATTGTTCACTAGGTAATACCGACTCTTCACTTTATCTGACGAGCGGTCGCGGGACGTACCGCCGGCGGTCCCTTTCGTGATCTTACAACAAATGAAGTCCATTTATCGAATAACCAATTCACACTGCAACAATTAGAAGAAAAAAGTACAGCGCGATAAGGAGCAACGAATGGGTACCAGACCGGTAACGCCGATACCGTGACGATTGTGCATATGATCCAGACGGTAGCAATCAACAACAGATGAGCAAATACTTTCAAGAGTATCGTAATAAATGTGCGTGCGTCTGACCGGGAGTGGCCGCCTGACCGGAGGAGGAAGACGACGCGGCGTTGGGCGCGCTGGAGCCCAGAGACTTCCTGGGTGCAGAAGCTGCGACAGCTGCAAGCAAAAGGAATATAGTTGAATAGGAAAGATCGGCTCATCCGTGCATCTCAATATTCAATTATCGATTCTCTCATTCCTCTCCAACTGAACAGTTCATTTTTCAGTGCATCTATAGAGCTCGCAGGATTTGTACTTTGATGCACAAATGTTGATTTTCAGCTGTTTTATTGCTCAGAAATATGACTAAAACGTGAAGTGGCATAATATGTACATTCACGTGGGCATAAAAATACATATTTAAGAATAGTCTAGGTGAATGGACAAAGCAACTACTGCAATATTCCATCACAACCTAAAGACTCAAAATCGAAATGTGTTGTTCTTAACAATACTCAGCCCTTCAAACCTTCGTCTTAAAACTCATGTTGATTCCATGTCTTTCAACTTTTGGTGTTTTATTGTTTTTAACGTTGCTATTAATGTATGGTTTTAATGGATCCTATGTTTAACTGTCTTTATTTTTTATAAAATGTACTGCACTTTGTGTGCAGCTGCGGTTGTTTTCAAGGATTAGTCGAATAGAAAAACATTCAAGATGGACATTTTCTTGATCTTACAAAGTCTCCTCGTAGTCAATAAAAGTGGCGAGTCGAGTAAAGGTCGATGCCGAATCGCCTGGAAACGGGACTTGTCGGATCGTTTGTTCAAACTCAACAAGTTCGGTGCGCCTCGACGGAAATGGGCGCCAGGTCACGCAACAGAAAACCAATCTTGGCAGACGTCAAAGAAAAGTGTGATTTCGCGGACTTTTTCTTTTTCCATTTGTTACGAATGTGCGGGAGGCTGACGCAATGACACTGCAGCGAGGAACACGCTCGTTCCAAAGTTAGGACGGTTTGGTTCCAAGGCCCTTCTTTCTTAGGGGACCATTTACCTTTCCTGTAAGATCCGGGGACGCTGTCCGCTTTTGTCCGCACCATCTTCACAACCAGAAAGAAAGAAAGAAAAAAAGACGCCAAGACGCGAGCGTTGTTGTGTGAGAAGGTTGAAAAGGTTCGCATTGGCTTCCCGCCTCTCTTCAACCGCAACAACGGATGGGGCGGGAGGTTTCTTCTTCATTGGTGCCGCGGCAGCTCGGCTCTCTGCTGCCCCCCACGCATACGCCGGTACTGCTGATAAACCTTCCTTTCACCGGTGAAGTCCATTCGCTCGAGTTTCACACAATGACCACATTCTAACTGTTCAACATTTGTTTTGTACAATTAAATTCACCGGCGAATCAGTGTGCGGTCGTAAGCGCATGTTCGAAGCGTGTGAGTAAAGTTGACGGACCTTTGAAGGCGATTATTCGGCTTTTGTAAGGATTTGTCCCTCGAGGCTCTCCGTAGTGGCGGCAGCTGCTCGTGCTTCAAGCGTCTTCATCAACTTTGTCCCAACAGACAAGAAAAAAGGTTCGTTTGCCACTTTTTCATCTTCCGCGGGGCAATTCGAGGCTTTTCGACCACTCGCTGACACTTAAGTGTCGTTGAACACGGACAATTTTGAAAGTCGCTCGTTGCTCCGCTAACTCTTTCCAAAGGCTCGTTTGTTAGCTTAGCTGCTAGCCGCTTACTTTTGCAAACTTTCACGACGCTTGTCGTCCGTAAAGCCAACAATTTCTCTTTTCTTCCTGGAGGAGGTTGTGGTTTTCATCTTTCCGAAGTCAGGTAGGTGTCACGGGCTTATACAAGAAAGGAAAAGTCAACACTTGTTGATGTTTTCATGCGGCAAAGTGTGAAAGTTGTTGAGGCCCGGCTGACAGAAATGTTGACAACATTGCAAGGATTATCAGGCATGGCAGAAGCGTCCATTTTCAATGTGGCCCCCTCAAGCAAATGCGGCACTGTTCATTGTTTTCACTCTCTGTTTTCTTGCTGAATGGGTTTGCTCTTTCCATTTCGCCAGAAAGTTTCAAATTTCAAACGGACATTGCAGAAAACGCCAAAACACAAATTGACGATGATTTCACTTCCTTGTTTGGTCCGCAACATCCGTCAGAAAATGGGGCAAAATGTGGACCTTTGCTTCCCAAAGTCAAAGCCGATGTTTGCAAATGTCGGGAGGCTGACATTCTGAAGATTTGAAGTCAGTGACATGCATTATCGAAGTAGTTGAATTGTTGCAGCGTTCGTGGGTTTCGCAGTCCTAAGCGCCTCCGAAACCACGTTTTGGCCCGTGACGAAAAGGAGTAGTCGGAGTTGTTTTTTCTTAAGAAATGCTCGACGGTCGCAGCGTTGTGGTGAAGGGTCAGAGGTGAAAGGTTGTGGTCGTCGCGTGCGCAGGCGGGAGCGGCGGCCATGGACGACGCCCTCAGCAGGCTGGCGTCCACAGGGGACGTGGTGAAGATCTGGGACGCGGATTCCATGACGCTGCTGGAGCAGTTCAACCCGCACGTTGGCCACCAGGTGGCGCGGGCCTGCTGGACCTCCAACAGTATCCTCCACAACACTGCGCCTTTGGGGGAGGGGGATTTGATAGCCAGTGAAGTGAGGACGGACGGACCGATTATCAGTACCGATATTCTGCGTTTTGACGCATATCGTCCTTAAAAAAAAATCCGAGAGACGAATTTAAAGCTGGGTAAAATTTAGGCAACTATTTATTTATTTCATGCCTGACCATTGCTAATTTTAAATAGTTTTTTTTTAGGCTGATGCCGATTTTACGATATTTGGCAGAGTACAATTCCGATAGGCTACCTGATTGGTAAAATATATATATACATATATAAAATGAATGAAATAACTTCTTTAACAATAAAGATCTGAATTACAGGCAGAACATTTGAATGTTTTACAACACTTTGTCCTTTACTATTTGTTTAGCGTAACAACAGGAAGAAAAATCTGCAGTTTTTTTTTTTTTAAATAACTGCTCGAATGTCAGTATCTTTGTCTAAATTGTACTGCGTTGTTAATATGTAAAAAAAAAAAAGAAAAAGAAAAAAATCGGCACATAATTGACCGATTTGTAAAGGGCTGTTGTAATCGGTCGAGCCCTAATTTATTAATTTCAATTTTCAGTGAACTTTCTTGCAGATGCTTCTGACCGTGGGAACTCACTGCACTTTTTGTTTTTGTTTGAACTTAAAACAAACACAAAATTACTTGAACATTTCACTTATATTGACATTTTAGAACACTTGACTAACTACAAAACTTTGGGGAGCTATTTATTTTTTTGTTGACATTTTTACTGAACTTTATAAGCTGAGCCTGGGAGCTTTCTGCACAGTTTGTCAGAATTGTTGAAAACAAAGATGCCTGACCCTAAGATCACAAACAACAACTTTAACATGCTACAAATCTGGATTTTTTATTTTTTTGATATACATATGCTTAAAAGCTTTTAAGCCCAGTCAAATGTTCGAGTTTGTAAGACTGAACACTAGACTTTACGTCGATCTGATCGGTGTTATCCGTACCGTCGATAATTAGCACGTTCGGCCGATCGGCTTTCATGTCACAAGTCGCCGATCCGATCAATGACGTCATCGATCGGCTGCGCGCAAGGCATCCGCGTCTTCGTCGCGTATGAATCCAAAAGCTAGATTATTTGTAGCCTCGTCACGTGTCTTGTTGCGCAGTACTGTAGCGATCTGACGGCCAATAAAGTTTTTTCAATCTTGTCGGTGAAAAAAACATGTCGTCGGTGTGGGACTATTTTGCGGTGTCTCAGACAAACAACACGTAAGTTATTTGCAGTCATGAGTACATCAATGCGTACGGAAGGACCAGAAAAAACACGCGGCTCTCCGTGTGAACGTCGGCGACGGAAGGAAGGAATTCAAGTGGCAAGCGAAGGCGACGGCGTCAAAGCGCTTTGTGCGTTTTTGTTCCTTGACCTCCGACTGCCGCAGACCAGCACGTGGTGAGCGCCGGCAGCGGCGGGGACAAGCTCGCCGTCACCAGTCTCAAGTCTCCTCACGCGGCTCTCCTGGAGCTGGCCCACGGGGTGAGCGCCTCAACCGAGCCGAACCCGAAACCGACGCCCTGACGCGGGTCTTCTCTGTCGCTTCCAGAAAAGACAAACGCGCGTCAGTCTCAGCACGTCTTCGCAGCTGGTGGCCAGCGGAGGTCTGGACCGCTGCGTCCACATCTGGGACCTGAAGACCGCCAGGCTGCTGCGCTCGCTGAAGGTGAGACGGCGCCGCCTTCTTCGTCCTCCTCGTGTTCGCCGTTGTGTTCGTTCGGGGTCACGCGCGAGGTGTTCGAAGACGTGGTGTTTTTCGGCATCGTGCTGTTCGTGTTGCGGTTCAGGATCACACGGACGAGGTGACGTGCGTGGCCTTCAACTCCAACGACAGCCTGGTGGCGTCGGGCTCGGCCAGCGGCCATCTCGCCCTCTACAGCCTGACCACCAACACGGTCTGCAAACCCTTCGGACCCGGCGGCCAGCAGGTGGCGACACATGCGGACTAACCTCCTCCTCCAACTATTGTTATTATTATTATTGCTTCTCCCGCAGCTTCCTTTTCTCCTTTTGTTCATCTTTCTTGTTCTTTTTTCATCATTTTCATTTGAATCTTCTCCTCATCTTCCCCTCCTCCTTCATCTTTTTATTTGTCCTCCTTCCCCATCTCCCCCCTTTTCTCCACCCGCGTGACGTGATGTTTTGGGGCGCGCGGGGCAGCCGGTGCGCGACCTGGCCGCGTCGCGGCTGAAGCGCTCGCTGCTGGCCAGCGTTTCGGACGACGGCTCGCTGTCCTTGTGGGACGCCAACGCGCAGAAGGAGCTGCACGCCTTCCGCGGCGCCCACAAAGCGCCCGGCTCGGGCGTGGCCTTCTCGCCCGCCAACGAGCTGCTGCTGGTCAGCGTCGGGTTGGACAAGAAGATCGTCTGCTACGACGCCGCCAGCAAGATGTGAGCTGCCGTCGCAATAGTATCGTTGCACTAGTATCGCACTAGCGTCTGTTATTCTATTAATATGTAGCACCAAAAAGTTGAATGGAGGCAAACTGGAATCTCGTTGGTTGTTCAATACGTGAACATCTTCAGCTACAAACACACGTAAAGGGACACACAGACTCATCAACCAACACACACAGACACCCACTTGCGGACTGACACACACACACACACACACACATACACTAAAAACACACGGACAGCCACAAACACACACACACACACAAACATGCATGCACACCCTCTAAACAGCCATCCATCCATTTTCCGTGCCGATTATCCTCGTGCGGGCGTGCCGGCACCTATCCCAGCATACTGCGGGCGAGAGGCGGGGTACACCCAAAACCGGTCACCAGCCAATCGCAGGGCACATAGAAACAAACAATCATTCACACCTACGGGCAATTTAGAGTCTTTAGTTAACCGAGCACGCATGTTTTGGGGATGTGGGAGGAAACCGGAGCGCCCGTAGAAAAGCCACGCAGCCACGGGGAGAACATGCAAACTACACACAGACGGGGCCGGATTTGAACCCGCAACCTCACCACTGTGAGGTCGATGTGCTAACATGGACACGCAAAAATACACCCACACGACAACCAACTGATCGACACAAACACACGTACACAAAACCACAGAAAAACACATGTACACAAGAACACGCGCACATACCAGCTACCATACCACAAACACAAACAACACCAACTGTGACCAACAAAAACACACACACAGACTATGCAAAAAAAACAAAAAAAATGTAAACAGATGCACACACACTGACCAACTGGTGCAAACACGCAACAAAACAAAAAATATGTATTCGAGAATTCCCAAACACAAATGCAAAAGCTCTCAAATCAATTGAACACAGAGCAACATGAACACACACACAAAGAGACAAAAAACACCCACAACATTTGCAAATGAACATCCTTGACGAGATAATGGACAGTTTGTGCAGACGTTTGAATTTGTGTGCGTGCGTAGCATTCTGCTTACGATCCGCACGGAGAGCCCGTTGACGTCGGTGGACTTCATTCCGGACGGTTCGGGTCTGCTGGCGGGCTCCGCCCAGGGTCAGATCTTCCGCTATGACTTGAGGAACAACAGCGCCCCCACCGGGGTGACGCCGGCGCACGACACAGCCGTCACCTGTCTGCGCTTCCGCTGCGCCGCCCCGAGACACAAGGTGGCGCCGCTCGTTACGGCGGATTTCGATTTCGATTGTCTCCTAAAACTCCCGAGTCGTTATTCAATGAATTGTTTGAGCCAGAGAGTCTCTTTGCAGTGATCGGGAGTCGGGAATCTCTCCGATCCAATCCCCAATCACAATGAAGCCAATTGTATATAGTAACGAGTAATCCAATACGTCCTAATCACTATTTTGGGTCGCAAATTATATTGTTGCCTAATTACGAGAGAGAGAATTTTTTTCAAGAGGACCGCAGTTGACTCTCTGGCTGAGACGATTCATGGTTGGAGCGGTTGTGAGCGCAGCGTTTTTCTTCCAGTCGGGCAAAACGTCTTCGTCCGGGGTTTCCGGCCCCAAGAGCTCCGCCTGCAAGCTGTCCAGCGGGCATCTTAGCCCCGCCCCCGCCTCTCGCTCCTCCCCTCACATAAACGCAGGTCCGTTCTCATTGATTCTCGACGCGTGAGGCCCGAAGGCGGAGCTCGTCTCTCAGCGTGCGTCCTTCCCGGCAGGTGGCGCCGGAGCTCAGGTGGCCGAAAGAGACGCGGCTGGTCAGAAAGGGGCGGAGCCTCTTCCCGCCACGGAGAAGTTCAGCAGCGTCGGACGAAATAGCCTCGACATGTTTTCGCCACTGCGACAAGGTAACGGTTGTCGATTGTATTTTATGATTAATCGATGAATTGGATTAAAAACCTTGATTTCCATCCCTTGATTCAAAAACTGGACCTGATTTCAAATTGACAGTGCAGAAAATGCACAAACATAATATATGATTCAGTGGCTTCTTTGCTCCGTAAAGCCCGCCACGCGATACACTCAAACCCGATTGGACCAGCCTTTTTGCATCGAAATAAGCGTTGCCGATTGATTGACGCGCCCCCGCACATCGTGCGATTAACGTATACGTGGATTCCCGGAGTGAGCCTGTCGAGGTGTTTGATGGCGAATATGCAGTATGTTGTACTTGATCACGTTTCTAAGATGGTTGAAGAGCTAAGAAGCGGGTTGCTACAGAGGGAGGACGTTGGCGAAAATAAAAGTAGGCGTGTGTCTAGGTATTCGAAAGATGTCTCGCGGACATTCGTTTGAACATACCGAACGCGTACGTGCCATTCGCGGAGATTTTGGTCACCGGCTTCGCTTTGTCATCCACAGGTACATTATAAATTAGGAAGGCAGTTAAGTAGCGATGTAAAGCACTATTTGATGCTTCATGTATGCCAAATATTTGACTTGGCGGCGGCCATTCAGTGTCTCGCTTGCTTAAAACCGGAAAAGTATTTTCAGTGCGAGTGACAGCTTACACGCTTTTTGATTGGCTGTTAGCTGCGACGTCGCGACGGCGTGTGTGGCGATTCAAAATTTGAATTAAAACAGTGGGCGACCCTTATGATGAGTGCAAATATTGGACCTCGTTTTCCCTCGCCCGGACGCGGGTTTCCGGGCCCGGAGGTGGAGCGCAATGGAGAGCGCCCGGCGGCCAGGCCTGCACCCGTGGCGCCTGAAAAGACTTTTCAACTTTTGTCCCACTTCCCATGGGCTCACCGCCTGTGGGAGGGGCCAAGGGGGTCATGTGCAGTGAAAGCTGGGCGTCAGCTGAAGTGGGGGACCTTGGCGGTCCGATCCCCGGCTACAGAAACTGCCTCTGGGGACGCGAAACGTCAACTCTCGGGCAGGGAAAGAGCCCGAGCTGGCGTGCGAGGTCGAGAAATTCCGACTGGTTACTGTCTGGCTCAGCTCGACGCACAGCTTGAGCTCCGGTATCCGTCTTCTCGAGAGGGCTTGGACTCTCTTCCGCTCGGTAGTTGCCTATGGCGAGAGGAGCCGAGCGGGTTCGGCTGTACCGATTGCCCTACGCCCGGGCGCCTGTACGTTGGGCTTCACCCCAGCGGATCAGAGGGTAGCCTTCGGGTGGGGGGACGGGTCCTGACTGTTGTCTCTGCTTTTTGCAGATGATGTGCTTCTGATGGCTTCATCAAGCCTAGCCTTTCATCCCAGCCTTGTGAAAAGGCTGGGATGAAAATCACCACCTCCAAATCCGAGACCGTGGTCCTCAATCAGAAAAGGGTGGAGTGCCCTCTCCCCCAAATAGAGGAGATCAAGTGTCTCGGGATCTTGTTCACGAGAAGGGAAGAATGCAGCGGTAGATCGGCAGGCGGATCGGCGCGGCGTCCGCAGCGATGCGGACCCTGCATCGGTCCGTCGTGGCGAAGAAGGAGCTGAGCCGAAGGCCGAAGCTCTCGATTTACCGGTCGATCTACGTTCCTACCCTCACCTATGGTCACGAGCTGCGGGTCGCGACCCAAAGAACGAGATCCCGGATACGAGCGGCCGAAATGCGTTTCCTCCGCAGGGTGTCCGGGCTCTCCCTCAGAGAGAGGGCGAGAAGCTCTGTCGTCCGGGAGGAGCTCGGAATAGAGCCGCCGCTCCTCCACATCGAGAGGAGTCAGACGTGGCGGCTCGGGCATCTGGTTAGGACGCCCCCCCGGGAGGAGATCCCGGGGACGACCCAGGACGCGCCGGAGAGACTGCGCCTCCCGGCCGGCCTCGGGACGCCTCGGGATACGGCTGGACGAAGTGGCTGGGGAGAGGGAAGCCTGGGCTTAAGCCGGTGAACCCCCCCGACCGGACCTCGGATAAGCGGAAGAAAATGGTGGGATGGATGGACAGTGGGCGACCGATCGGCCGCTCATGAAAACAGTCGGCGAGCTATGCGCAGCGCGCGCCACTTCGGTCGGGTTTGGCCTCGTTGCTGTGAGTGCGGGAGCCTTCACGTCCGTCAGAAAACCAGCGAAAATGTCTTTGTTTTCTAAAGTCAAAGCAGATGTTTACAAATGTCTTATTTTGATTGAACACAAAGACAATTGGTCTGCTTGCATGGGGGCAACAGAAATCAGAGAATGTTTACGAGTGGTGTAACAATTCATTTATTATATCGATACAGGGATCTCGTTCAAAAATGAAGCATATTCATTCTGTGTCTGTAGACCCGCCCTCCGTATGCGTGCGTGTGTGTTGGCGAAGGGCTTCCACACAGCGAATTACAAGTATGAATCCTTGGCGCGAGCCAATCAGAGGCAGAGCGGGACGGGTTATCCTTCCATACAATGGACACGGGAGTTTTTTCGGGACTCGGTACATTTTGGCTGTCGCGGTCACGCCCGCCGCGGATTGTTTTTTTTTCCCAGTCAGTCCTGATTGTCCGTTGCAGCCGGAGTTTGTCCCTTTTTTTGTAGCAGCGCCAAACCAGACTGTGATGGACGAACACAGGAACAATTCAATGAGCGCTGTGCGGAACCGCCTCCGCACCTCCGGCGGCTGAAGCCGCGGGAAGCGCGTCCTCCGCTGGGCCTTTTGGAGGACGGACTCGGTGTTGCTCTCCCACTGTAATTCCCAGGAACTTGAAGGTCTCGACGGTCGGCAGTTTGACGGCGCGTGGGGCAGCCGTGGCGAAGGATGTTTCCATTAGTCCATTAGAAAACTGCGCGGTACGCAATAAGACGCACAAAAGGAAAGCGGATCGGGAAAATCTTCGTATTTCATGACCATAATTAGTTTTTATCCGATTCCAACACGAGGAGAAGACATTTCGCCTGCACTGTCCAGTATGAAGGTATTTCACGGTCACACTGGATGAATTTTGGGCTCCAAAGTTACTGAATCGATCGATCGTATTGTTCTAAATGAACCGATCTCAGCCGTGAATCCACTCGCCAACCACCGATCGTTGTAAAACGAATCGTTAGATTTACTGTTACGATGGTCAAATCGGAGGATTTGGACCATTTGAAACGAAACGAGGTCTCGAAAGCATTCATCGAGGATCAGTAGTTGTAGATAACATTTGTCGATGAATTGTTGCACCTCGAGTAAGAACTGAGCAACGGTGAACATGACGCCTGCGTGTTGTACGTGAGACATACGCGGGAGCGTGTGGCCTATCGCAACTTGATGGATGTGACACGACGTACGATGTCTAGAAGCTCGCGCCACGTTTACCTACGTGAGACTTATGTAAGTGTGATGTATGGTAACGTATTACATATCGTTAGCCTAATAGCAAAATTGCCCGAGTCACTTTGAAGTCGGTCACAGCGTCAATCAAAAATAACAATGCGTTTTTGATTGTCGGTCATCCAGGTCACAATCATCCGCCAAGGTCAAAATGCAGCAACTTGTCGAGTTTGCTTTTTTCTCGTTTCCCCGAAAATGTTCCCCAAAAATGACTGGCAATTAGGCTGTCGGGCTCCCGACGGATTCGATGTGAAACGCAAGCAAGCGTGACATACGTACGTGAGACGCATGCGAAAACGGCCGGCGTGCCAAAGTCCGACTTATGTCAGCGTGACGTGTAATTGTGCCCGACGCCCACGTGTGACACGCGCAGATGCAGCAAGTCCGCTGGCGAGCGCCGACGAGACGTTCGCCGCACCTCAAGGTTCGTCACGCCGCGGCACGGCCGTCGTCGCCGTCGGTCGCTAACGCCGTTGTCTTCGTTTCCGTAGCGACCCCGCCGAGCGAGGAGGCGGGGCTTCCTCAGCCGCCGGGCCGCGGCAGTCTGGACATGTTCTCGCCCCTCAGGGAAGGTCGGGCGGCCGGCGGCGACGGCACCGCCCGCGGGACGGCGTCGGCGGGGCCGCCCTTCCGCCCGCGCTCGGCCTACCGGACGCCCTCCATCAGGGAGGAGGAGCCGGACGAAGCGGGTGACCCCGCGGAGGTCGTGACCTCGACGACACTGTTTTTCAACTCGACAAACGGGAAGTTGTCTCAAACATAAACGGAAGTTGTTCCTGATCCAACAGGCATCGACGGGCGCCTCGCCCAGCCCGGAGGGGGAGGGTCAGACTCCGCCCACCTCAACTCAGCCGGCCGATCGTCACCCGGCCTCGCCCTTCGCTCCCGAGCCGAGCGTGAGGAGCGCCGACGGCGTTCGAGCTCAGCTCGACTACGACTCGCCCGCCGCCGGCGCGGGTCCGACGCCCCGTCGGGCAGACGGGCGCGGGCGGGGCTCTTCGCCGGGCGTCGACTCTTCTCCGGCGGCGGCCGCGGGCGGCGCGAGCGCTCCGTTCAGCGCCGTCCAGTTGGACGTCATCACCGACATCATCCGCCGACAGCTGGACGAGCTCAGGTCAGGCGATCCGCTTTCACTTCCTGTCGCGCAAGTGTGGAAATGCATGGAAACTGTTTCCAACGCTCTTACGACAGCTGCATTTTCAAAAACAAAAACATTCTAAAGAATCGACAAAATACATGACGAGATTGATCCGTGTTTTTTTTTTTTTTTTTAATAAGGCGCTTGGAAGCGCAGCTCCAGTGTTTGTGTGAGAGCACACAGCATTATACCCTGGTCTCGGTCAAGACTCGATTCTGATTGGCTCAGAAAAATCCATTGGCGTACGCTATCATTTCAAAACAGGAAGAGGGTTTCCAAACGGGGTTAAGGTTTCAAAGTAGGGTTGACAAACGGGATTAGGGTTTCAAAACAGGGTTACGATTCGAAGTAAGGTTTCAAAAGAGGGTTACGGTTCAAAATTGGGTTTCCAAACCGGATTAGGGTTTCAAACTAGGATTACCAAACGGGGTTGAGGTTTCAAAGTAGGGTTTCCAAATGGGATTAAGGTTTCAAAGTAGGGTTTCCGAAGGAGATTAGGGTTTCAAAGTAAGATTTCCAAACGGGTTTCAAAACAGGGTTTGGCTTTCAAAACAGGATCAGGGCTTCAAAGTAGGGTTTCCAAATGGGGTTAGCGTTTTGAAAGTAGGGTTTATAAACGGGATTAGTTTTTCAAAGTACGGTTTCCGACCGCGGTTGCGGTTTCAAAACGGGCTTGGGGTTTCAAAATAGGGTTTCCAAACGGGGTTAGGGTAGCAAAGTAGGGTTTCAAAATGGGATTAGTGTTTCAAAACAGGGTTAGGTAAACGTGGACTTTGTGTGAATTGTTTGACACGCCCAACTCGGTGGCAGTCGCAAATAGTTTTTCGGGGAAAAAGTCCAAAAGTCGTCTTGTGGTCTGGGTTTGCTCTTGATTTGCATGCGCTGTCCATTTCGTGGCTGGAATCTTCTGGAATCGAAACCATCAGAATGATACACTCTGGTCTATTTGCAAATGTCACAAATGCTTTGAAGTGTGCCATTTGGCGCGGCGACCTCGTGACTTCCCGTTCGCCGCCACAGAGACGCGTGCCACAAGGACATCATCAACCTGCAGGTGGAGATGGTTCGGCAGTTCTGCATCCAGCTGGTGAGGATTGACGATGATGACGATGATGATGACGATGAAGTCACACGTGTGCGTCTCGCAGAACGAGTTCCACGCGCTGATGTCGGCGCAGTTCTCGGCCCACGAGGCCCTGCTGCGGGAGAACGAGCGGCTCAAGGAGGAAAACCTTCGCCTCAAGACCAACTACTGAAAACGCGCCTTTCCCTTTATTCCAATAAAATGTGTCATGTGATCAGCACGTCAAATTGGAACTTTACTGAAAAGACCACAGTTGTCGCGGGACGCCAGAAGTTTGCGCTTGACGGACGATCCAAGATGAATTAAAGGGGGGGAACTCGAAATGGGAAATGAGACCAATGAATTTCTAGTTCATATAAAGAATGAAAAAATGATCATTTGAAGTCAAATATGTGTATACGGTCAACCCCCGCTACATCACGGTTCACACTTCGCGGTCCCGCTATTTTGCACTTTTTCATTGTTGTGCAATACTTTTTTTTTTTTTTTTTTTATAAACCAGTTAAGGCATTTGACCGTACGGGTAGTCTCTCCAGGAAGCAAACGCTATATTTTGGACTGTATGCGTTATTTTTATATTTGTTTTTTAGCCATTGCTCTTGCACTCACTCTCAATTTTTTTTGTTTAAATGTGTGTGTATTGTTTTAAGTGTGTTCGAAGAACTTAACCTTTTTTTTTTTTTTTTTTTTTTTAAACCTTTCAACAACCAAAAAATATTTTTCACATTTCTGCAGTTATTTCAATATTGTGGATTTTCACTAATTGTGGCGGGGTCTGCAACCTAACCACCGCAACGGAGGAGGGTTTACTGTATACACGCGTGTGTGTATATATGTGTATATATATATATATATATATATATATAGAGAGAGAAAAGTATGATTATACTTGATATATATTGAATTTCCCCTTGGGATAATCATTAGAAACAATTTTAATAATCAATCTGTATATTTTTTTCCCCCCCATTATTTGATGAATCGTATAAAAAAAAGTTAATTAGCACTCCTTTATCAAAAATCAGGACTTCACGGCGCAGACTCAATTGACGATTCTGTTCCTGGTTTGGTTCGTAACATCTGTCGGAAAATAGGCCATAATGGCCACCGTTGATTTCCGACGTCAAAGCAAATGTTTGCAAATGTGCCAAACTCAAATATAATCCGTCTGCTTTCGTGAAAGATGACAGAAATCGGACAATATTTGCGGAATTTGGAGGATTTGGGCACATTTCAAATGAACAACGGCTCTCAACAATTCACCCCTCATCCATTTTCTGTAGCGCTTCTCCTGCTGACGGGTCACGCGTGGGCCGCCGCCTATCTCAGCTGACTTCGGGCAGGAGGCGGGGAACACCCTGAACTGGTCGCCATCTTATTGCAGGCCGCAAATAGACTAACAGGCATTCACACCGATGGACAATTTGTTCATCTTTAACGAACCTCGCATGGATGTTTTTGGGATGCGGGAGGAAAATTGCAGAGAGGGACCGGACCGCCAATGAAAAAAGCTCGCGCCCGCTACTCACCTGAGGAGAAGCGGAATGGAAAATGGATGGATGAATGAATAATGTTAGTCCAATGTCCAATTTGTGGACTTGAGCTAATAAGTCTAATAAGGCGAATAAGAGTTGGGCTTTTATTAAGAACGAATAAAAGACAACAAACAAACACAGCAATAAAAGACAGAGGTCAGAGGTCGGCCAGGTTGATTCGGCATATAGGGCAGGTGGTGTTCTCCTGACAACAACAAACAAATTACAAGACTTTCAACAACATAACCACCACGGCGGGGCAACAGACTCTTAAAATCATTTTCGACAAAACTCACATTTATAACTCAAATCCATTTTTTCCACTTTTCACCTTGGGGGAGGGGCGGGACCTTATCCAAAAGTTGAGGGTTTTCTTTTTGCGTTCTCTCTCCTGATACTAAACAAGCTTTGAAACAGTTTTTAAGCACTAGAATTTTGTATTTTTTTTCTTCGGGGATAATGTGAAAACAAACGCGTCCTCTTGGGAAAACGTCCCCGATAAATCCACATTTGAAATACACGCCTAGCGCGCCTTTCGTCACGTCAACTCGTCAGGCGAAAAAACATTTGTCATGCTGACAAAAGGGAATAGTTCACAATTCAAAAGACTTTTAATCGGCCCTTCCAATCACTTCCAAAACAAGCAAAGTTCAGGGCTACAACCTTTACTTTGAATAATCAAATAATCTGTCGATTATTAGTTTTTGATGAATGGATGAATCGGTTTTTTTTAAATAGGATTTTTCGATCCCTTTATTCCAAAACAGGACCAAGTTTCAAATGGAAGAAAATGCACAAATCTAAATGGACGATTATTCAGTTCCCGGTTCAGTCGCTAAGATCAGTCGGAAAAGTGTCAAAAATGTCGATGATTGGTTTCCAAAGCAAACGAGTTGATTATCCAAATAGTTGTGGATTCATTCGATAATCACCGAATTGTTGCATCTGCAGCGCAGCTCAGCGGCTTTATCGGATCAGGCGGTTGCTTGTGCAGACGATCGCTCGGGAAAGAATCGATTTTTAGGATGTGCAATAAATGCTGGCTCTCGGGGGTTCCTTTCAGCGGGTTTCATTTCAGGGCGTCTTTTGAAAACGATTCACAAGAGGTCGGCCAACAAAGATCCCAAAAAGCGAGCGCGCTCTCCGAAACTAGCTCCTCCCTCTCGGCGGCCACGTCGTTTGCGTGAGCGGCGCGCGCCCGAGCGGAGACGACCTTCGACCTTTCCCGCCGAACGCGAGCCGCCCGTCCCGCCGGGCTTACCCGCAGCCAGCGGTCGATGCAGCCGGCGTGGTAGTCGTGGAAGCACGGGAGCATCCTCAGCGGCTCGCCGTCGTCGTAGTCGCAAAAGCAGATCTGACACCTGCCGGTCAAAGCGTCGGGTCAGGACCGCGAAGGCGGGCGAAGGCCGCCAACGGCCGACTCACGTGGCCGCGCCGCCGCTCGCCCGGAAGCGCTTGACGGGGAAGCGAAGGATGTGGGCTTGCGTCAGCTTCTTGGGCGCCACGGCGCCTTGGCGCTCCTCAAACGCCAGGAGGGCCTACGGACGGGTAAGTGACAAACGCAACGGGCCGCGAGTCACCGGGAAATCTCCGCAATATTGTCACATGACCCGAGACGGCGTCCTCACCTCGTAGTTGTCCCCGGAGAAGTCGTCCGCCGGGGGGGCGGCGTCCCTCCCCCGGCCGCGCCGGCGGCCCGGCCCTCGCGGCGGGTCGGCCTGGGCGAGAAGCTCGCGCTGCGACGAGGACGACAGCTTTGGGTCGGTTTCGTTGTGTGGCCGGGCGAGATTTGCATTTCACCTTTTTCGATATTTCACTTTTTATGTTCAAAACAGGCGGCACGGCGCGAGACCGCTTAGAGCGTCTGCCTCGCAGTTGTGAGGACCGGGCCCGGTTCGATCCCCGGCCCCGCCTGTGTAGAGTTTGCACGTTCTCCCCGAGCCCGCGTGGCTTTTCTCCGGGCACTCCGCTTTCCTCCCGCATCCCCAAAAAACATGCATAAATTGGCAACTCTAAATTGCCCGTAGGTGTGACTGCGAGTGCGAATGGTTGTTTGTTTGGGTGTGCCCTGCGATTGGCTGACAACCGGTTCGGGGCGTACCCCGCCTTCTGCCCGATGACGGCCGGGATAGGCTCCGGCACGCCCGCGACCCGCGTGAGGAGAAGCGCGACAGAAAACGGATGGACGGATGTTCAAAACATTTGCATTGGATGAGGACTGCAAAGAGTATTTCAAGTCCAACAAATGCTGGAGGATTTTGGCTGGCTCCGGGATGCGCTTCTTTCCTCGCTTCAGCGCCAGCCCTCGCACTCGGACACTGTCGCTACATACGGTAGCTGCCGGTTCGCGGCGGGAAACCGTTCGATTGCGAAGCTCGACGGCGCGGACGAATTTGATCGGAGGGGCGCGAAATACACGGCGGCTACGCGGCGGCCGGCAAGTTGTCGTTAAGTACGACAAAAGGAGACGGAGAGGAAGACGACGACGTCAGCGAAGACAAACGCGAGAAAAGAAGACAAAATTGCGAAAGCATTTCAGAGCGAGCGGCGAAGCCAACGGCGGCGACGCCACGGAAGAGCCGAGAGGAACGACGCGCAAATGGGCGCGCGATTTACTAGCATCACGGCGGCCCCGCGGAGGGCTAAGCTTTCTATTCGTCGGCGGCGTCAAATTCGTGGCCGTTTTTTTTTTTTTATACTACGACGGGGACGAGTGGCGCGTGCGGGCGACTCCACCGTCACTCGACTCAGGCCGCTGGTCGTCTTAGTCAAGGGACGCTTTAGCGCGGCCATTTAAGCCCACGCGTGCGCTAGCATGCTATCTGCCAGCGCCGGACATTTGCAGTCAAGTGCCGTCGGCGACAAAAAAGTCGTTGCGGGTGGCCGACAATTTATGAAGTCACGAACACGGCGCGACCGTACGATGATGTCGCAACATCGAGTCCAGTTGCACGACAGGCTCCTTATGCCTTTTTTGTTTTTATACTTACCAGAAATGGCGAGATGAAAAATATATTAACTTTTGTTGGAAATTGGCCACTGACAATATTTCGAGACAACAAAATATAGTTTGCTGCTCAACGTGAATTTAAGCAATAAAGCAGTTGATTATCGAAAAAGGAAAAAACAATCGGTCGTTCACTTTGAAGTGAAATGGCTTCTTTTCTCTCGTGTATTCAGAATTGCTCGTCAACCAGCAAACGTCTCATTGATCCAAATACTCGATACAATTTTTAGTAGGATGCGCGCGTGCTCAAATATTTGATAGCTGCGGCGTTTAATTGAATCATGACCGAGTTGCGATATTTCGCTCAGATTTTTCAGTTTCTAACGTTTGGACTTGAGTCCCGTAAAACCACAGACACTTTTTTCTTATATTTCAACTTTTCAGCGGGGTTTCCCAAAATATGAGAGATTCTGATTTTATTGATTTCTTGAAGTTCTTGGTGCAAAATGTGGACTTTACTCTTGAAATGACATTTTGCTCTTGTAACATTCCAACTTTAGGAATCAAATAATTCCGTCTGATTTTTGATCAACAACGTTTGCGCGTTTTAATGTTGCTGGTTTGGCGCGACATTTACTGGATTGTTTTGGAGCCGCTATTTGCCGTCGCGAGTCGGACGAGCGGCGCCCCAAATAAAAATCATCGGCGGTGAGCGGTGGCGAGGTCGCGGGTTCAAATCCGGCCCGGCCCGCGTGGCGTTTGCGTGTTCTCGCCGGTCACGTCCCCAAAACGCTCATTAAAGACCAACAAATCGAATGCGAGTTGTTTCTGTGGGCTCTTCGCTTACACACGGATCGAATAGAAGTCACGTAAGATCGCGCGACGTCAACAGAACGACGAGGACATCGCCACCGCGGCGGAGGCCGCGTGCTCTACTCACCCTGCGGTGAAGATGATGAAGGGTACGATGACGAAGACGATGCGACTCCGCGTCCTCTCGGTCGAAGCGAGCCTGCGTGCGCAAACGGGAAGTCGTTAACAAGCGGCGACGCCACCGTCGGGCGGGCGGCGGCGCCACCTGCAGGCTTCGTGCCAACGCTTCGTCTTCCTCCATCTGCGCCGCGCGAACCCGCCGGCCGCCGTCGTCGCTGATGACCGCGTCCTGCGCCGCCGCTGCGCACAGACACACACTTCCTGTAGCGGCCTTCACCATCACCGTCACGGTCCGACTTCTCGGCAAGTTGGCATTTCTGAACTCAGCTGTTTGCAGATTGCTTTTTCCCCTTCGGGCGCTTTGACGGAAATTGAGATTCGCCTATTTTCTGTTTCGATGCCAACGCGGCGGCCAAAGCGATACGAGTTACTTTGGCGTCCTGGTGCCACGTTTTACGCTTCTGGTGTTCAAAGGAAGATTTTGTTTCTATGGTCGTCTTCTTTTCAGATTCGGCCTTTGTCAGCACTGGAAGCGAGTTTCTCTTGACGTGAAAAATATTTATCTCCGCACAAGAAATCGTGACAAATAAAATGTATTATTATTATTAAGTGAGTTGAAGGACTGAAACGATTCAACAAATAACTCATATTGTTCAGTTGGAAAAAAAATTAAAAAGTGTAGCGTGGAAGCTTGGCGGTGATCGCTTTTCCACACAGACAGACGTTGCTGTTGACTTTTGAGGGCACACACGCAAAATCACAGATGCTACAGCGTAAAGCGAGAGGACGGTGGCCCCGAGCGGACATAAGATATACATGCACGTTTTGTTCTTTAATAATGCAAAATCCATTTTTATCCAACTTCGCGATACAACAACGCTTGCCGAGTATATTCAAGCGCGGCACAGTCGCCAGCCGGTGAGCACGTCTGCCTCGCAGTTGTTGATTGGAGACTCTAAATTGCCCGTCGGCGCGCAGGCGAGCGCCGATGCTCGTTTGTCTCTATGTGCTCCGCTCGACCGGTTCAGGGCGTTCCCCGCCTTTCGCCCGAAGACAGCTGGGATCGGCACCAGCACGCCCGCCAACCGCGTGAGGAGAAGCGGTACGGAAAACGGACGAATGAAAGTATATTCAATCGAACTTCGTTTCGACAAAAGTAGCGCTTTGCTGCCATCGCGTGGCTTCTATAGGAATCGGAGGCCACGAGTTGCTGCCGTAGCTTGGCGAATCACACAGATGGATACTTTGTTCATCTCGTGGGATACGAGATTTCTTTTAGAACTGGAACTGAAGGGCAAGATCAAAGTTAACAGCGAGTCGACAGTCGCCACGGAAACAGCGTTACTTTACCGAGCGAGGCGGAGTCCCGCTCGCCGCTCAGCCACTTCCTCTCCTCCGCCGTCAGGAAGGACAGCGAGTCGGACGTCGTCACGCGGGAGGGCGACGAAGACGAAGCGGAGGACGACGACGACGACGAGGCGGCGCCCGACCGGCCGTCGACGGCAAACGGCGCCGGGCCGGGTCGCTCCGGCGGCGTCGCCAGCTTCCTGCGTTTGGACGGCCCGGCGGCGGAACGCTGGGCCGAAGCCGCCGTGCGCCGCGCGGTCACCTGCGGACGTGCGCACCAGAAGTCAGACGGGCGCCGCGTTCACTTCAACGCCATCTGTGCCACGCGGGCCGGCGAGTATTCCCTCCGAGGTTCCGTTGGCACTATTTTCCCAGTGGCAGCCAGGGTTGCCCCAAACCTTTAGCGCGCTGAGGTATTCCCGCCCTTTTGTCCTCGTACTTGAAGTCGTCCCGCCTCGGACGCGCGGGACGGAACGTTGACGCCGGGCGGCTTCGGAGGGCGAGAGAATCCCGTCCGCTTCGCCTCCCGAGTCGGCATCGGCGCGGGGGGCGGGCACGTACTGCCGCTCGACAAATGTTTTCAAATTCAAATTTGGATTGGAACAAAATTTGCAAAAGAGCTTCTTAATCACGAAGTGAGACTGGAGAATCGAAACGATCTTTGCGTTCGGGTCACTTTCAGCTGTCGGAAAACTAAAGTCGCCGGGTTCCGTTCAAACCGGGCTTGTAGCAAACGCGAGCGCCGTCGCGGCAGATGACGGTTTCCGCGGGCCGGTCGACGGAGACTCGAATCTTGCTCCTCTCTCATCTACAAACGGCTTCACGCCACATGGGCAACAGGAGGGAATCAAACTGTGCGCCAAGCGAGTGCCAATGGGAAGGGCGCTCTTGTACGTTTTTCTTTGGTGATGTAGGCTTTGATTGTTCGTATTGGTTGAGGTTTTGTTGTGAAATCGCAATCCAAATCGATTGGAGGATGAGCAGAAAGTACGTTTGGGACTCACCGGGCTGAACGCTTCCTCTGCACGGCGTGTGCGTCGTCTGCGCTTGCCGAGCTGCGGGCTGACGCAAAACAACAAGCACTGATGAGTTGCCATAAGTAAAACAACAATCACTCATAACTTGTACGCATCAAAACAACAATCACGAACACAGGGGCCCTTCGGTTTACAACATTGAAATGCTCTCCCCGACGTCATGTTTGTTTTGGGGCATTTTCAAACAAATAAGTATGACTTGTGTTAGACTACGCTGCAAATTCGGGTTACATCGCTGGCATCGCGACAAGTGCGTCGTAAATCGAGGAGCTGTTGTGTCGTAAGCTTCGGTACGGACACCGGAGGCCGCGCTGGGCCCGCCGCTACCTGGGGGTCTCCGGGACGACGAGCGGCATTTTATCCAGGAGAAACGCTCGGTCCGCTCGGTCGTCTTCAGAATCGCTCAAGTCGCGCGACTCCATTTTCAACATTCCCCATCCACTAAAACGCAAACAACACAAACTCTCGGTGACGTTTGTACATGACCATACGCCATTTCATCGAGCGCGACGACGCTGTTATCACAAAAAGCCCGCCCCGTACGTTCAAATAAACCCGGAAGT
Source organism: Phycodurus eques (assembly GCF_024500275.1). Taxonomy (NCBI): domain Eukaryota; kingdom Metazoa; phylum Chordata; class Actinopteri; order Syngnathiformes; family Syngnathidae; genus Phycodurus; species Phycodurus eques. The sequence continues at coordinate 32,243,800 of NC_084529.1, forward strand.
GCTAGCCACTAGCATCGTTAGCACGGAACGGTCCAAATAAGCAACACGCTATCTGAGAAATGTGACATACTTACCTACACGTGTTAAAGTGATTGATCAATTTAAGAACGTAAGCGTTACTTTTCTTGTTGTGTTACGAGTGAAAAGAGGAGTTGAGAAATGAAGAACAATGTCGTTTGTCGCACATGACCAGACAGGAAGTAAAAAGATAACCTCCGCTGTCAGACCGTCAACTACCGGAGCCTTTAGTGTTATCAAATGTTCCTCGCTCACATGTTGATTGTCCTTTCACAAACACAAACGAACAATATAGTCGTGAGGCTACGGCTCGGGTTGTGCGACGGGTCATGAAGGGGGCGTGTCCGAGAGGCGTGCTTCATTTGGGGGAGGGGCCGGAAATGATGACGGCCGATTCGTCGCTGCCCCGCAGTACCACGTGACCACTTCAGGAAGTGCTTCTGAATTTGGCGCAGTCATATTGCTCCACGCCGTCAAGCAGCTCCGCGGAAATGTTGAATGAAATTGCCATATGCCCTTCTCCAAAGTTGACAAGCTGCCATACATCGCTGGTACATCTCCATCAATTATAATAGTGTCAAAAGCTTCATTGAGTTGAGTAGTTCAATACAAAAAGGGAAACTCATATTCGAGAGATACACCACACCCACTGAAACATTTCATCATTTTTTATTCATGTGTAATTTTGATGGTTATAGCTTCCAGCAAATGACAACTCCAAATCCAGCATCGCTAGAAACGTCCACATAACTTAAACTATTATGAAACAATTGAATTTATTTTTAATGTAGAATTTAGGCAGGAATTTGCCCTCTGAAAATTATTTTCCCAAGTGTTTCGTGACTCTCTATGTTTGAGTACTGAAATCAATGGAGTTTTCTACCATATTCACATTTTTTTAGATGTGCCTGTATATGATGACTACCATTTTGGAAACAGTTACGCACACAGAATACGTTCAAACAATATTTTATTATTTCACGCCGACACAATATTTGGTCAAACTTTTTTTCCAAGTACCACAACCGCCACCATATTGCAACGCATCGCACATTAAGTGGCCTAAAATACAGAACTACAGTTGCCTGTGATTATACACTTGGCCAGCAGGTGGTATCGTGTGCCCATTAAGGATCGAGAAATGGATCATCATTTCAACCCTGACTCGAACCAACGGGCGAAGTGTTACGATGCTTCACGAAGCTTCATCTCGCCATCACTACAGAACAGTTGAAATTTAAAAAAGCAGAATACCCCAAAGCTACACGTTCGAGTTCGACAATATGCAACAGCTAAATGTGCTCGTCAGTAAACACACCACATAAAGGTTCCGCCTAACTTACTCTCGAACGTCCACTCCTCGAATGGTGATGACGTATGTATCATATCCATCCGTCCATCCATTTTCTGAGCCGCTTCTCCTCACAAGGGTCGCGGGCATGCCGCAGCCTATCCCAGCTCTCATCGGGCAGGAGGCGGGGTACGCCCTCAACTGGTTGCCAGCCAATCAATTAGAGTTGTCAAAAAGCCTAGCATGCATGTTTTTGGGATGTGGGAGGAAAGCGGATTGCCCGGAGAAAAGCCACGCAGGCACGGGGAGAACACGCAAACTCCACACAGGCGGTGCCGGGGATTGAACCCCGGTCCTCAGAACTGTGAGGCTGACGCCCTAACCAGTCGTCCACCGTGCCGCCTTTGTATCATATCATTTAATCCCCAAAAATAAAATGGTGCTACATTTATTTTGCTCATACTGATTGAAAGAAATGTGGGCAGTACAGTAGCTAGTGGTTAGCAAGTCTGGCTCACAGTTCCGAGGTTCGTTGTTCGAGTCCTGACTTCCTGTTGTTCTGCCTGCGCTCAAGTTGTTTTTTCCACAATCCAAAATGAGATTAGCGTCATTGAAGACTCAATTCTCCTCAAGTGTGAGTTTCCGTGAATGCTTGTCTATGTGCCCGGACACTGAAAAAAGATTTTAAAAGTTAGCAGTGTAAAGATGACAAGAAATGAGGTTTTATTGTTTTTATTCCAAAATTTGCAGTTGTTTTCCCAAACAGTCAGCGCAAACAGCGCCGCCTGGAGGCCAACAAAGAATTACACCTAAGTGCTAATCTTGTCGGCTGTGAACCGGAGACGAGCAACACATTTAACACGCGTGGCCGTGAAGAAAAGACGACGACACAGAACAATTGCGTGTCCACGGTAACATGAGCAAGAGAGGAGAAGATGAGGATGAAGTGAGGAGCCTAGAAGAACATGGTGTGCAGGGACTTGCGCACGGACGCCAATTCCTGGTGTTGCTGCGAGAGGACAAAGCGCAAGAGGAAATCACAGCTTCCTTCGATTTGATTTCAGCGCGACGACTCCAAGCGGACTCACGGTTTCCGTGAGGATCTTCTTCTGCATGGTGGCCATCTCCTTCCTCAGCTCCTGCTGGGCCTGATGCAGGACACCCTCTTGGCTCTTCTCCATCTCCTCCATGTTCTGCACACACATGAACAGCAAGATTCCCGTGAAGCATTTGTGTCCCAGTCGCTCCCTACTTTGGAACTTTGACACAGGGTTGGCACTGGGTCATGAACCCTCTTAGCCAATGTGGTTAAACAGTACAGAAATCTCTTAGCCACACCTGTGTGCGGTTGGCCAGAACGTCACATGCGTTTAAGTGGCTAAACGTTGAGCCACACCTAGTCAGTCCTCGTCACAGGGAAACCAATACGTTTTGAACGATGTGGCCCGATTAAAACTATCTAGTCATCAAGAAGGACTGGGCTGAACCATGTGAGAACATACTGAGGAGGCTTTTGAACAAATATTTTGATTTGGCAAGTGCTTTTTTCGGGGAGGGGGGGGGGGGGGTACCTTTTTATCTTCAGCATTATTCACTAAACCCAAGAAATACTTACATACTCTACAGTATGAGCAACACAAGATTGGTTACAGCCAACAAATACAAACTCTTTCGTGGAGGCCAGCTCTAAATGTTATGATGAATTGATATGAATTACAAATCTGTATTTTAAACCTTCAATCTCAGTCAAATATTGACTGATTGTTTTCACTTCATGCTTTGTAAACATGTACTCTAATGATGCTGTTGCGAGTTGCTGTCAGGGTCAACCAAGTACAGAAAAAAAGTGGAGTGACGCTTTCCATCACCAAAATATAAAAGCGCTTGAATTGGTGTTAAAGTGTATTCAACGCTGATTAACGTTCTTATCAATTACAGTCAAAGTGTTAAGGTTGAGACTTGTATAATAATCCTCAAGAAGGATCTTAATAGGGAAAGTTTTAGTTGATGATTAACATTGAAAATGTTTGGTGGTAAATTTTAATAGGTTAACTTAAAGATGAACCCAAGTCATTTTTGTGTTTTCTTTTTCAATACAAGAAATATGTTTGAAGGTAAGTGCTGAAATTGTGTGCGACAACTGAGAACAATTTTGTCGTGAATTGTTCCTTTCCAACATTTCAGTTGGCTGGATTTTTGGGGCGGGCCTGAAACAGGGTCGCGCTGACGTCACCAGGTAACAGCATGAGTCTGCCCTAGCCCACTATATAACCAACGAGCGCCATCTATGGCTATTGGCCGAAATTGCGAGTTACTCAGTAATAATAGCTTGGCCATTTCTAGCACCCCCCTCCCGGAAGCCGTCACCTTATCGTGGTGGAGGGCTTTGTGTGTCCCAATGATCCTAGGAGCTAAGTTGTCTGGGGCTTCACGCCCCTGGCAGGGTCACCCATGGCAAACAGGTCCAAGGTGAGGGGCCAGAGAAAGCTCGGCTAAAAGACTCTTACGATGAAAAATATGAATTGATCTAGGTTTGCCTTGCCCGGACGCGGGTCACCGGGGCCCTCCTCTGGAGCCAGGCCTGGCGGTGGGGCTCGAAGGAGAGCGCCCGGCGGCCGGCCTGTACCCACGGGGCCCGGCCGGGCACAGCCAGAAAGGGTAACGTGGGTCCCCCCCTTCCCGTAGGCTCACCACCTGTGGGAGGGGCCATAGGGGTCGGGAGAAGCGCGAGCCGGGCGGCGGCCGAAGGCGGGGACCTCGGCGATCCGGGGACCTCGGCGATCCTACAGAAGCTGGCTCTAGGGACGTGGGATGTCACCTCTCTGGCAGCGAAGGAGCCCTGTGTGAGGTCGAGAAGTTCCGACTAGATATAGTCGGACTCGGCTCCACACACGGTTCGGGCTCTGGTACCGGTCCTCTCGAGAAGGGTTAGACTCTCTTCCACTCTGGAGTTGCCCACGGTGAGAGGCGCCGAGCAGGTGCGGGTATACTTATTGCCTCTCGGCTCGGCGTCCGTACGTCGGGGTTCACCCCGGTGGACGAGAGGGTAGCTTCCCTCCGCCTTCGGGTGGGGGGACGGGTCCTGACTGTTGTTTGTGCCTATGCACCAAACAGCAGTTCAGAGTACCCTCCCTTTTTGGAGTCCTTGGAGGGGATGCTGGAGAGCGCCCCCGCTGTGGACTCCATCGTTCTGCTGCGGGACTTCGATGATCACGTGGACAACAACAGTGAGAACCGGAAGGGCGTGATCAGGAGGAACGGCCCGGCCCCCCCCGATCAGAACCCGAGCGGTGTTGTTATTGGACTTCTGCGCTCATCACGGATAACGTCCATAACGAACACCATGTTCGAGCATAAGGGTGTCCACACGTGCACTTGGCACCAAGACACCCTAGGTCGCCGTTCGATGATCGACTTTGCGGTCGTGTCATCGGACTTGCGGCCGCATGTCCTGGACACTCGGGTGAAGAGAGGGGCGGAGCCGTCAACCGATCACCACCTGGTGGCGAGTCGGCTCCGACGGTGGGGGAAGATGCCGGTCCGAAGTGGCGGGCCCAAGCGTATTGTGAGGGTCTGCTGGGAACGTCTGGCGGAATCCCCCGTCAGAAGGAGTTTCAACTCCCACCTCCGACAGAACTTTGCTCGTGTTCCGGGGGAGGCGGATGACATAGAGTCCGAGCGGACCATGCTTAGCGCCTCTATTGCCGAGGCGGCCGACCGGAGCTGTGGCCGTAAGGTGGTCGGTGCCTGTCATGGCGGCAATCCCAGCACAGTCGAGCTGAAGGAGGAGTCCTATCGGGCCTTTTTGGCCTGTGGGACTCCTGAGGCAGCTGATGGGTTCTGGCTGGCCAAGCGGAATGCAGCTTTGGCGGTCGCTGAAGCAAAAACTCAGGTATGGGAGGAGTTCTGTGAGGCCATGGAAAAAGACTTCCGGACGGCTTCGAGAAAATTCTGGTCCACCATCCGGCGTCTCAGGAGCCAGGTAACTTCAGTTCACATTGCTTTCCTTGCAGTGGAAGGAAAATACCAGTTGGTAGCGCTACTGCGCTGTTAAGCTGCTTTCACAACCACCAATGAAAAAGAAGGACAAAATATTAGGTACAGACATGTTTTGTGTTTGCAGGTTAGGTGGAGAACAAATGTTTAAACTGTTTTTAATACACTACAACACTGTTAAGTGGAATTTAAATGACTTAAAAAAAAAAAAAAAAAGCAAAAAAAATAAATGGGTGATTTTTGGGGAATGAAACAGATCAATTGCATCTCCATTCATTTCGGTGGGGAAAGACGATTTGAGATAGGGGTGTTTTGAGGTATGACGTGGTAACAGAATGAATTAAACTCATATCGCAAGGCACCACCATATGAAAAATAAACAGACATTGATCACTTTAGAGCCTTCGGCCAACCGAGACCCACAAAATGACTTTTTTCATTCCTTGCTGCTTGCTGGATTGAATCATACACGGACTAAAATGGAACCCATTCTACACTCTACACAATTGACTTTTTGATGTTTTCTACCAGGTGAAATAATTTTATTTTTAAACAAAGGAGCGGTTTCATGCTATGGTTTTAGTTTCTGAAAGAAGCGTTTAATGGCTAACAATTGAATGAAACATCTGGGTGTAAGGAAGTGGAGATACCCCCTGCTGACCATCGGACACAATTACACTTGACTTGAACAAGTGAAGCGTCCTCTGTTGACTGACAAAGACAAAAAAAAAATCTTGAAAATGAAAACAAGAAGTCACAAGTGGAAGGCTGATTATTGCTGTTTGAACCTTGACGAAGTGCTTGAACAGCTCTTGGATGGATTCCAGTTTCTGGTTCTGAAGAACTTTGGTCTGCTGGACCACCTTCTGCTGCTGGCGCATCAGATTCTGAACACAGACCCACACACACCATCATCCACAGTCACGTGATAAATCCGGAATATAGTTAAGTATCGTTGTAAAACACAACATACAGCGGCTGAAATAAGTATTTAACACGTCACTAAATATACTTCCAAAGGTGCTATTGACCTGAAAATTTAACCAGATGTCGGGAACAACCAAAGTAATCCAACCACAAAGGAAGTAGAGCAAATCAACTCAGAAATTAAGTCGTGTGTAAAAATGTGAAATGACACAGGTAACACGCGAAGAAAGGGAGGTGCAAAAAGGCACGGAAAGCCAAGACAACACCTCAATAGATAATAACAACACCGGACGACCCGCTCTCCCAACCGAGCGACAGCCCCGTGTGTTTCGTGTGCGTGTCTCGAGCGTGCATGCGTTTGGAGTGTGCGCGTTCCCACATTGAGCTTCTCCTCCTGCTCCTCCATTTGCTGAGCTTCCAGCCGCCACTGCTGCAGAACCGACGACAACTGCTGAGAACAGTCCTGCGTCATCTTCTGCCTGCGCACACGCACGCCAGCGGGACAAGGGCAAAAGATGGGCGCGCGTACGTCTCACCATTCGTCCCTCGGCGGCACCGTACCTTTGCTTGTGGTAGTTGTTCCAAAGTTGCTCCATTTTCTGCTGCCCTCCGTTCATGTAAGTCTTGGTCAGACTTTCCAGACGCTTGCGCTTGGTGAGCATCACTTTGTTGATGTCAGCTACACTCATAGACACATTGACACACAAAGTGGAAGAAACAAACACACACACACACACAAAGGGAGGAAGGACATTCACATAATTATTATTGATTATAAATGCTCAGAAGTGTCCACCTTGAAATAGTTCACAAAACCAAACCAGTCAAAGTTCAGTGGTGTGAAAAATGATTGGTCTCATTCTTAAATTCTTATATTTTTGCATAGTTTCCCCATTTTGTTTGAGATCAAACAAATGTAAATAGACAAATATAACAAGTGACTATAAAATGCATTTTTTTTTAACGGTGCTTTCATTTATTAAGGTAAAAAAAACGATTCAAAGTTACTTGGCCTTGCGTGAAAAAGGAATTACCCCCTTGTTAAATTGTGAATCATGAATTAATTGTCACTGATCACACCCAAGCCTGATTACCTCCACACCTGTTCAATCAAGAAATCACTTCAACAGAATCTGTCCTGACAAAAGATCGAAAAAAGCTGCAACAAAATGACACATCCAAACAAATTCCAGAAGAGTCGAGAAATAAAGTACCGTCATATAAATACAGGTTGAGCATGATTTGCAAAACATTGTCTTCTGTTTTTATTGATGTTTAACACGACGTCCCAACTTCATTGGAATTGGGGTTGTACTGACCACATACAACATGCAACATCTCACTCATTTTTTTCCCCGTAAAGCAGTTCCGTGTATTTGGTGTCACTTTGTTGGTTGTTTTTATATTATCTTGCGAGTGTTTATATGTGAATATTGATAGTTAATTTTCCGTATGGGATGGAAAAAGTACCTAGCGACCTCTAAGTACTCCTAAATTGCAAACAATGTATATTAAAG